>NC_057805.1:314045998-314250662 GCF_018294505.1 Triticum aestivum
TAGGTAAACATTGTGTCCCTTGTCTCCTGTTACCATCGACCTTAGACACACAGTTCGGGACCCCCTATCCGAGATCCGCCGGTTTTGACACCGACAGCCGTCCCTGTTTCCTTTGAATGGCTTCTTTCGCTGACCAGGTTTAGAGCCGCTGAATCCGGCGTTGACCATTGTATCTTCGGTTTCTTCATTGTTGTTCCGACACTTGTGCTTATTACGTCGCGGCCGTCCGTTGCCGTCCCTGGCTTCGGAGGTGCCGGGGTCGCTGGTACTGTTGCTTCTACAAGCTAACCAACTGTCTTCTCCCGCGCAGAAGCGGGTCATGAGTGCGGTAAGGGCTGCCATAGAATTCGGCTTTTCTTGGCCGAGGTGTCGAGCGAGCCATTCGTCGCGGACGCTATGTTTAAAGCCCATGAGGGCTTTGGCGTCCGGATAGTCGACGATTTGGTTCTTTTTAATTAAGAACCTAGCCCAGAGCTTGTGGGCTGACTCTCCAGGTTGTTGGACTATGTGACTAAGGTCATCGGCGTCCGGTGGCCGGACATAAGTACCTTGGAAGTTGTCTCGAGATACATCCTCCAGATCTTCCCAGCTGCCAATAGAGTTTTCTGGGAGGTTGTTTAACCAGTGTTGTTGAGGATACAGACCTTAGAGTCACCCGCCAGAAGGGGCCGGGTTACTCATAATGGTCATCGCGAGAAGCCCGGCGACAAGCAAGAATACGGTGGGCCAAAGATGGGCTTAAGACCCGGATATGGCTTAAGGCCCGTAGTTACAATCATCATTATGGTAGAACTTGTAGTGTAAGGCAAGGATAGTTGAGAGTCCGAGCCGGACACTCTTATGAGCCGGCCGGGACTCTGAGAGCTGCTGGGCGTCAGCCTCCCTATATAAAGGGACGACCCGGCAGCGGTTTAGGGACAAGAAAGATCTCCTCGAGAACCAGGCATAGCGGTTAAGCTCCCTGGTCATCGAAACCCTAATCAATACCACCTCAACTGGACGTAGGCTTTTACCTTCACTGTAAGGGGCCGAACCAGTATAAACCCTCATGTTCCTTGTCCCGTTAACCCCTTCAAGCTTCCTAGCGGCGATGGCTCCACGACTAAGTCCTAGCTTGAGGACATCTGCCGTGACAATTCCACGACAGTTGGCGCCCACCGTGGGGCCAGTGCACGGTGGATTTGAGTTCTTGAAGGGCAGCTTCGAAGGGCTCAAGGGATACGCTGTGGGCCGGATGACCAAGAGTCGTCGCGGCAAGCTCTACATCGACGATGCAAACTGGGGCCCCGACGCCGGCTCAATTGAGTACGGGTACCGGGTCCCCTTCGGCGGAATTCATGTTTTCATTGGCAAGATTGGTGAGCCGGGCCCTGAGCCGGATCTCTGCGCCGATCTCATCGAGATGGCTCAGCGTGCACGACCCGCCCGGGCCCTGCCTGCCTTAAAGCATGCTTTTTTGGGATGTATCCATGGAGGGCTCTCTGATAGATCTGGATCTGGTGATATGACAGCCGCCGGCTCTGACGGCGAGTCGTCCACCGATGAGTCAAACTCGTTGTATCAACTTCAAGATGGCAGGCTCATGGGTTGCTCCGATGGTGACAGTATTCCAGACCCGTTTGAGCCGCCAAGCCGGGTTGGAATCTTCATGGCCGGCGCGCAGCCTGTTCAGAACCCTGCTGCTGGAGCGGGAAACCCGGTGCCCTCGCCGGCTCAGGTGCTGATGGATCTCGTGGACAAGATGACGGCCCTGTTGACCGCTGCGGTTGACCCGGCGGATCAAGCTCAGCATGATGCGGAGGTGGCGCAGTTAAAGTTGGATCTAGTGAAAGCTAAGGAGGATCTGGCAGCGGAAGGGATCAGGATGGCTGCGGAGAGGGCGGCTCTCGACGCCCAAACTCAGTTGATTCAGGCATAGTCCTTCCGGCTCACGATGGATCAAAACGCGTCCAATGAGGTCATGAGAAGGAGGCATCAAAAGGCCCAATCTCGACTCCCTCCGGTTTACGATCCTCGAAACCTCTTCAACACGCCAGGTGCAGGGTCTAGTAACCCGCCGGGGATCATAGTGCCCGGGTCTGGGAACCCTATTCAGTCGCAAGTGATGGGCCCCCCCGGGTGAGCCCTGCCCCGCCTCAGTATGTGCCGATACCACCGGGTCATTATGCTAACCCGCTGGAGAACATGGTAGCCGCAGCAGCGCGGCTGGCGGCCCTCCCAATTGACGGCGACTCTCCGACGGCTATTGAAACCCGTCGGGTCAGGGAACTCCTTCAGACAGCACTGGCGCAGCAAGAGGCGTACTCCTACAGCCGGGACAGGATCCACTCGACCCCTTGTCCAAGCCGGAGCCCGAGTTACAGCAGACACATGGTCTCAGCGACCGGTTCAAGTAACGTCCGACGCCATGACCCGCCCCCTGGCCATGGCCCAGCTCATAATGGAGCCTTTCACGCAGCAGACCAAGACAGAGTGCGGCAAGAGGCGGAGCAGGTGCCTTAGTTGACGGCTTACCAGACTCCCCCGGCTTATCCGACGGCTTCCGTCGACGTGGGTATCCCTACCAGGACTGGAGGTGTCCCTTGCTTGGTGCCGGCTCTCCGCAATGAGCGTTTACCCAAGGACTTCAAAGGCCCTAGGAAGGTGCCTAATTACACAGCTGACTTACAACCCGTAGCCTGGATCGAGAGTTACGAGATGGCCATGGAACTGCTGGAAGTCAGTGAAGCGGCAATGGCCAAGTACTTCACCATGATGTTAGATGGGACTGCCCGCACTTGGTTGAAAGGGCTACCACCGAATTCCATCGGGTCTTGGGCTGAGCTGAAAGCCCGGTTCATCCAAAATTTCAAGGATACCTGTAGGCAGTCTATGTTAATTTTGGATTTGACTAACTGTAAGCAGCAGGAGGGTGAGTCTACGACACATTGGGTTCGCCGGGTTAAGGAAATAATACATTCATCTGATAAGATGGATGCCGGCTCTGCAGTCTTAATGTTGGAACAGAATTGTCATTTCGTGCCCCTGAAGATGAAACTCGGGCGGCTTAAGCGCGACTGCAATGATATGGGTACACTGATGGCGGCTCTCGTCAAGTACGCCGATTCTGATGGTACCAAGGACCCCGCTTCAGATGATGAAAGGACAGGGAAGGGAAAGAAGAACGGCAATGGCAAGGGTCATCAGCATAACCCGGGGAACCAAGGAGGTGGCAAGCGCAAGGCCGATGGCAGCCTAGAGTTTGTAGCCAATGCCAGCTCACACGGCAATAGCCAGAGACGCAAGGGGAGGCCCCCTCCCTGAGGCGGCGGGTCAGGCCCGACGCTGGAGCAACTATTGAATGAGCCTTGTCCAAGGCATGGCTCTAGAGAGAAGCCAGCTACTCATCTATGGAAGGATTGTGCAATCATGAAGGCCTTTAAGAATTCCAACGCCTTTAACGGCAACAATGGCCCGGGCGGTGGCTCAGGCACCGGCGGCTTTCATGGCCCGGGCGGCGGCTCAAATTCTAATCCTCAGAACGGTCAAGGGGGCTTTAATCAGCAGTCTGGCCAAGGTCATCAACAGCAGCAGGGGGTTATCAGACCAATCCAAAGCAGCTTAGTGGTGGACAGTATCATGTGTTTACCACCAGACTGTGTAAGCGGGATCAGAAGCTTCATAAGAGGGCTGTGAATGCTGTTGAGCCGGCGGTTCCACGCTACTTACGGTGGTCTGAGCAGCCTATAGTGTGGAGTAGGGAGGATCACCTTCCCCGGGTGGATAATCCGGGTCACTTGGCCTTGGTGGTGGCTCCTCAGGTGGGAGGATATAAGTTCACTAAGGTGCTCATGGATGGAGGCAGCAGCATCAACATCCTCTATTATGAGATGTTCCGTCGTATGTGGTTGATTGATAAGAACCTCAGCCAGTCAAACACTATTTTCCATGGTGTGGTACCTGGTAAGTCGGCTTATCCAGTTGGCAAGATCGAGTTGGAAGTGGCCTTTGGAGATGAGCACAACTACAGGGTGGAAAAATTGACCTTTGAGGTGGTCAAGATAAGAAGTCCGTACCATGCCATATTTGGGCGGCCGGCTTACGCCAAGTTCATGGCACGGCCGTGTTACGTGTATTTACAGCTCAAGATGCCGGGTCATAATGGGACCATTACGGTTCACGGCAGCCGGAAGGTGGCCTTGGAGTGTGAGGAAGGCGATGCGGCTTATGCAGAATCTGTTTGCGCAACGGAAGAGTTGAAGTTTTACAAGGACAATGTTGACCCAACAGATATGACCTCTCTGAAAAAGCCGACTACGGAGCATGAGCCGGCAATGAAGTTTAAGTCGGCTGATGAGACTAAACTTGTTGATTTCGTTCCAGGTGATTCATCTCAGCAGTTTAGCATCAGTGCCAATCTGGATCCAAAATAGGAAAGCGCGCTCATCGAGTTCATCAGTGAGAATAGGGACATTTTTGCATGGAAGCCTTCTGACATGCCAGGTGTACCTAGAGAACTCGCTGAGCACACTCTCAATGTTGATCCGAAATTTCAGCCGGTCAGGCAATTCCTTCGGCGGTTTAATGAAGAGAGGCGGAAAGCTATTGGTGAAGAGGTGGCCCGGCTCTTGGCGGCCGGGTTTATCGTTGAAGTCTTTCACCCAGAATGGTTAGCTAACCCGGTGCTCGTACTCAAGAAGAACGGCACCTGGCGGATGTGTGTGGACTACATTGAACAAAGCGTGGCCGGCTGATCCTTTTGCCCTTCCCCGTATTGATCAAATCATTGATGCTACGGCGGGTTGTGAGCGTTTAAGTTTCTTGGATGCTTATTCTGGATATCATCAGATTAAGATGGTAGTTAAGGACCAGGAGAAGACGGCGTTCGTCACTCCCTTTGGAGCCTTCTGCTATGTGTCTATGCCCTTTGGACTCAAGAGTGCACATGCGACTTATCAGCGTTGCGTGCAGAACTGCCTTCATAACCAGATTGGGCGCAATGTTCATGCTTATGTGGACGATATTGTGGTTAAATCCAGGAAGGAGGAAACCTTGATAGATGATCTGAAGGAAACCTTTGATAATCTCCGGGTCTACAAGATGATGCTTAACCCGGCCAAATGTGTTTTTTGGTGTTCATGCAGGCAAGCTCTTGGGTTTCTTGGTTTCTAACAGAGGCATTGAAGCTAACCCGGAGAAGATCAAGGCCATCACCTCCCTGGCTAAGCCGGCGTGTATAAACGACGTCCAGCGCTTGGCGGGTCGTATCGCTGCTTTAAGCCGGTTCATAAGCCGTTTGGGTGAGAAGGCCATGCCATTATATCAATTGATGAAGAAAACTGATGACTTTGTCTGGAATGATGCAGCTAATACTGCTTTTGAAGATTTGAAGAGACAGCTGGCCGAGCCCCCAGTCCTTGCTGCTCCGGTTGATAAGGAGCCTTTATTGCTGTATGTGGCTGCTAACACCCGAGCGGTCAGTGTGGCCGTGGTGGTGGAGCGCAAGGAAGAGGGTAAGGAGCATCCGGTTCAGAGGCCGGTTTATTATGTCAGCGAAGTACTCATTGAGTCCAAGCAGCGGTATCCGCATTGGCAGAAGCTTGTTTATGGTGTGTTCATGGCGAGCCGGAAGCTTAAGCATTATTTCCAGGGTCACCCCATTATTGTGGTCAGTTCTGCCCCCCTTGGAGATATCATTCAAAACAGAGAGGCCACAGGGAGAGTGGCTAAGTGGGCTATAAAGCTCGGACCTCATGGTCTGAAGTATGTGCCACGCACTGCTGTTAAATCTCAGGCCTTGGTGGATTTCATCAATGATTGGACAGAGCTACAAGTACCTGAACAAAAGCCGGATAACACATATTGGACTATTCACTTCGATGGGTCCAAGCAATTGGAGGGCTCGGGGGCTGGAGTCGTATTGGCTTCCCCTAAAGGTGACAAGTTCCATTATGTGCTACAATTGATGTTTCCTTGCACCAACAATGCAGCTGAGTACGAGGCCTTGCTCCACGGTCTTCGGATGGCTAAGGAGATGAGCTTGAGCCGGGTAAGGTGTTTCGGTGACTCGGACTTGGTGGCTCAACAAGTATCAGGAAAGTGGGACTCCAAAGACCCTCTCATGGCGGCTTACCGCCGTGAAGTTGATGCCATTGCTGGGCACTTTCAGGGTTACCAAGTAGAGCACATCGATCGCAGGAAGAACGAGGCGGCTGATGCTTTAAGCCGGCTGGGCTCTCAGCGTAAGCCGGTGCCGCCTGATACTTTCTTGGATGTCTTGCATAACCCTTCTGTTAAGTTGCCTACAGAGGAAGACTTGGCTGTCCCTGACCCGGAGGCACAATTGGTGGTGGCTCTCCACATCATCCCGGACTGGACAGTGCCTTATCTGGCTTACATGACCCGGGGAGAGTTGCCTGAGGATGAAACTTTGGCCAGACAAATAACCCGGCGGTCTAAGTCAATGGTGGTTATCAATGGTGAGCTGCATCGCCGCAGTGTTACGGGAGCGTTCCAGCGTTGTGTCTCCCCTGGGGAAGGTCAAGAGATCTTGCATGAGATCCACGAAGGGGATTGTGGTCATCATGCCGGCTCAAAGTCCCTTGTGGCCAAGGCTTTTTGTCATGGTTTTTATTGGCTGACGGCTCATGCTGATGCGGAGGACTTGGTCAGTAAATGTGATGGTTGCCAAAGGTTCTCGCGACGGGCTCATGTGCCGGCTCAGGAGCTGAGGATGATCCCAATTACTTGGCCCTTTGCGGTCTGGGGGCTTGATATGGTTGGGCCTTTTAAAAGGTCCAAGGATAAGAAGACCCACCTCTTGGTGGCAGTTGACAAATTTACAAAGTGGGTTGAAGCAGAGCCAGTTAGCAAGTGTGACGCAACCACGGCGGTTCAGTTTATGAAAAAGGTGATCTTTTGCTTTGGCTTTCCACACAGCATTATAACTGACAATGGTACCAATCTATCCAAAGGCGCCATGGAGGAGTTTTGTCAACGAGAGCATATTCGACTTGATGTTTCATCAGTGGCTCATCCTCAATCCAATGGTCAAGCTGAGAGAGCTAATCAGGAGATTCTGAAGGGCATCAAGCCCCGGCTTTTGGTCCCTTTGCAACGGACGCCGGGTTGTTGGGTGGAGGAGTTGCCCTCCGTGTTATGGAGTATCAATACTACTCCTAACAGGTCTACGGGTTACACGCCTTTCTTCATGGTTTATGGAGCGGAAGCAGTCCTCCCCAGTGACATCCGTCATGATTAGCCTCGAGTGGCGGCTTATGTTGAGGCGGATAATGAACAGGCGCGCCAAGATGCTCTTGACTTGTTGGACGAACAGCGTGACGTGGCAGCAGCTCGCTCAGCGATTTACCAACAAGACCTGCGCCGTTATCACAGTCGTCGGGTTAAGTCCCGGGTCTTCCAGGAAGGCGATCTGGTGCTCTGGCTCATCCAAGATCAAACAGATGCGCACAAGCTATCCCCGCCTTGGGAAGGGCCCTTTGTGGTCAGCAAGAATTTGCACAATGGGTCATATTACCTCATTGACATTTGGGAGCACAAAGATTCACGTAAGTCGGAGGAAGAGACCCGTCGGCCGTGGAACATAGCTCAGCTTCGGCCTTATTACATTTGAGCCACCGGCTCTCATAATGTACATATTTCTCTAAGCCATGTATATATTATGATAAGTAATAAAGCAGGACCTCTGTCCTTTTTTCTCCTCCAAAGATAAATGTGTTGCTTTCATTACAAGATCATGTGATAACTTGAAGGAGGATCCGGCTTATGATCGTATTCGAATCTAGCCGTACACAAATATAGTCACTTGGGGGCTTCCTGTTCAAACATAGGTCGTATTCGAACCAAAGAGAACATAGCTGTCGATACCCATTTGATTGGCAAAGTGTCGAGCTCATTAGGGAGTTTTCTTTGATCATATTTGAATCATAGTTTAACCCCTTTGGGAACCGACGTGGATCGTATTCGAATCAGCGTCGTTAAACAATTCTTAAAGTCATTTGGGGGCTTCTTGATTGTCGTTAAACAATTCATGTTCAAACATGGGTCGTATTCGAACCAAAGAGAACATAGTTGTTGGTACCCTCTTGATTGGCATCGCCACACCCACTGGGGGCTATATGATTGCATTCGAATCCTAGCGTAACCCCTTTGGGACGGGTCTCTGGTCGTATTCGAACCGGAAGCCCCTACGTTTTTCTGATTTATAGCAAGTTCTTCTGATTATCTCAAGTATGCACGGCGGGTCTCCCTTTGCCGGCTTAACTTTGACTTACAGTACTAGTCGAATACAATCGGTGTTATTACGACTGGTAAACCGGAGTTGAGGTACCAACCTTATTACCCGGGTTATATAAGCCGGAAGTGTGCTTGCAGGCTGGTAAGTGTGTTATTACGGTTATATCAAGGACATAATTGAGGACCAATCTTTGGTGAATCATATTCCGGGTTATATGCATAAAACTATGATTCTCCGTGCGGTAAGCCGCCTCGGGACTTGTCATTTGTCTTTCTATGCAGGATAGTTAAAGACAACTATTTAAGCTTAAGGAACATGACTGATCAACTATAACCCGGAGACATATAAGGAAGCAACCTTCATAAGAATTCAGCATTCAGCACGTGCACGATGGCACGGCACAGTTAAAGTGTTGATCCTATTCTATTACAAGACTCATTGAGTCCAAAAGGGTGAAGCATTGTTTCACATAAACCGTCTACAGAGTTACGACGCTTGCTGGGTTGAAGTCTCCGGCTCATCCCTCTCCTCTCCTCCGGCTGTTCCCAAGACCTGGAAAGTTGACAACTTCCAGTCAATGCCGCTCAAAGCTTCAAATTGAGCTTCCTCGTCAATTAACCCGGCCGGGTCAATCTCCGGGGCGAAGGTGTGCTTACGAGCTGGCGGGACTAAGCTGATAGCTTCATAACGCGGAGTGGGGATCCTCTGATTTTCTGCATTGTAACCCGGCTGGTACTTGGTCAGATCTGTGTCGTTTCCAATGAGGGTGGCCACCGGGCGCATGATCTTCACGCAGGCTGCAAAGTCCCTTTGGTCGAAGGGTGTGCCTTCTTCCTTCAAACTGGGATAGCCGAGGGCAATGTCCGCCGGGTCTAACTCTGGAAGGAACGCCTTGGCCCGGCTCAGAGCGGCGATAGCTCCGGCTCTTGCAGAGGCCCTCCGCAGCTCTTGGACACGTTGGGGAAGAACGGCAAGCCGGCGAAGAACTTCTGCCAGATGAGTCGGCACCTCATTGGATAGGCCCACCACAGCCAAAGCACGTTGTGACCCGGTGTAGAGCTGCTCCACCAGGGTGTACACGGCCTTCAGCTTGGTTACCACACTTTGGTTGAGGTTGGCGCTTCTGGGACCTGTTTAACAGAATAAGATAAGCCGCCGACAAGGATGAGTTATGAGATATAAAGATTATAAACTTGATGAAAGCCGGTGAAATGACTTACCGAAGATTGCGGCAGCCATCTGGGACACTTGGTGCTTTAAGCCGGAGAGTTCGGCGGTCTTCTCTGTCAGAGCCTTCTCCGCCTGTTCAGCCCGGTTCACCAGAGTAGCCTTTTCTTCGGCGCAAGCCTTCCGTTCAGCGTCAAAGTCCGTCTTCAGCTTTTCTTGCGCAGCAATACTGGACACAAATTTAGCATTTGCTTTCCGGGTCTCAGTTTCTTGCGTCTTCAGATGGGTCTTGAGATCGGAGATGTCAGCTTCAAACTTCTTGCCAGCAGCCTACATAATTTCCGGGTCATAGGATGAACAGTTACTATGCAATTTTAAAAGTTCCAAGCACTTTCCAAGCAAAGACACTTGGCACTTGGGGGCTAATGCATATCGAACATTTCTATTTACAAGTTACCGGTTCAAACGAGTAAGCCGGAACTTAAGTCTACAACATATTCTCTCATACGTAGTAGACTTGGGGGCTAGAGCATGGTAAGAATAACAAGATAACTATGCAGTAAGTAAGAAGAAAGAAGAGTGATACCTCAGACTTCTGCTGAATCTGGTTCACCATGGCAATCTCTAAGTCCCGGCTCTTGTGCACCTGGCTGATATAGCCGGAGATGATCTCTCCGATGCTCAGATTGCCATAGTCGGTGAGGTCCAGATTGGCCCGGTGGCGCCCTAACAGCTCCTCCTTAGCGGAGCACTTGGCTAGCGCAGTAGGTCTCCCCGGCTCAACAAATTCCGTCCGGGTGATTACCACATCCGGGTCATCTGCTGGTTGAGCCGAGCTGGAGGCCTCCGGGTTAGCAGAAGCTTCTGCTATTGGCTTGTCGGTTGGAGCAGTGGCTTCAGGAGCAGAGGCAGCTGGCGGTTCTTGGGCGGCTACCTCTGGTTCAGGCAAGTCCGGCTCTTCGACCGGCTTGTTCTTCTTCGCCCTTTTGCTGAGTTTTGCCTGGGCACTGAAAAGACAGAAAGGTTAAGCACAAAAGTGTAAGTAAAGACAAAGTACAACATGAGATGATCATCATTACCCGGGCACGGTCTTGAAAGCCAGCAGGTTCGACTGCATAGAGTCGTCAGAAGAATTGAGCGGTTGACGTATAACACCCGCCAAAGGATGAAAAGGGTACAAGTTGGAGATAACCTCAGTTCGGTGTTTCCTCGATGCGTCAGGTAACCCGGAGGAGAGGTCAGCGTCTTTGTTGGTCCGGGTGTGACGCCGGCTCTCATGAACCTGTCGCTTCAAAATAAATTGAGGATCTTGATAAGCTAAAGGATGTGAAAAGCTTACTTTCCGGGTTACCCTTCAGATTTTCAGCCTTGGCAAGGGCTCCGAGTCGGAGGAAAGTATCATTACCTCTTCAACCACCGGGTTACTTGCTCCGGTGTCGTCCTATTGATGAACAAGTATTGATAAGGTGGACAGAAATAAAACAACAAATACAACAAGAGCTTACAGGCTCAGGGGTTACCTCTGACTCGGAGCTGTCGCTTAGTTGCATCAGCTCTGAAGCAGTAGGCCTACTTCCTTTCTTGCGAGGGGCGGCTCTGTTGGCGGCTTTCTTAGCCTTCCTGGCCTTCTTAGCCGCCTCATGGTCATATTTGACCTTCCAAAATTTGTCATCAGCCTGAAAAATAGAATGATGATTTCTTAAAGATTCAGGTGAAGGATATCTACAAAAGAAGATGAAATGTTCAGATCAGCGGCTTACCGCTGGGGCTAGGTTGGTCTTGCAGAAGGGGGCTAGCCCGGTCCTCCCGCAGTCTGCCAAGCTCTCGTTCAAGAGAGCCTTGGTCATGTCCTCGGCAACGTCTTCAGGAAGATCGTTGCGGCTGTGTCGCAGGGGGTCATCTTTCCGGCCTGTGTACTCACACATTAAGCCGGGGCGGCGGCTCAAGGGGATCACCCGCCACGAGATCCAGACCCGGACTAGATCAATTCCATTGAGACCATTGCCCAGGAGAGCCTTGATCTTGTTAATAGTGGGGAGGAGAGGTTGGCGCTCCGCTTGAGTCAGCTTGTCTGACAGTGGGTGTGTTGGTTCCAGACGCGAGGGGCGAAAGCCGGGCAGCGGACTCTCGTCAGCCGGCGACGTGTCTTGGCAATAGAACCACGTCTGGTTCCAGTCTTTTGGGTGACTTGGCGGCTCGGCATAAGGGAAAAGGCAGTCCCTCCGTCGCTGGATGGAGATGCCACCAAGTTCCAAGCTTGGCCCGTTGGCGCACTCGTTCTGACGGTTCAGGTAGAAGAGCTCTCTGAAGAGCAGCAGGCTGGGTTCTTCTCCAAGGTAGACCTCACAGAACACTTGGAAATTGCATATATTTGACACCGAGTTGGGTCCTATGTCCTGATAGTCACAGGAATATGTATAAGTCATGAAGAGAGCAATAGCAATAAAACTAAACGATCATAATGCTAAGCTAACAGATGGGTTTTTTTCCATCACATCATTCTCTAATGATGTGATCCCGTTCATCAAATAACAAGACATGTCTATGGTTAGGAAACTTAACCATCTTTCATTAACGAGCTAGTCAAGTAGGGGCATACTAGGGACACTCTGTTTGTCTATGTATTCACACATGTACTAAGTTTCCGGTTAATACAATTCTAGCATGAATAATAAACATTTATCATGATATAAGTAAAATTGCCTCTAGGGCATATTTCCTTCAGTCTCCCACTTGCACTAGAGTCAATAATCTAGATTATATAGTAATAATTCTAACACCCATGGAGTCTTCGTGATGATCATGTTTTGCTCGTGGAAGAGGCTTAGTCAACGGGTCTGCAACATTCAGATCCGTATGTATCTTGCAAATCTCTATGTCTCCCTGCTTGACTTGATCGCGGCTGGAATTGAAGCATCTCTTGATGTGTTTGGTTCTCTTGTGAAATCTGGATTCCTTCGCCAAGGCAATTGCTCCAGTATTGTCACAAAAGATTTTCATTGGACTCGATGCACTAGGTATTACACCTAGATCGGATATGAACTCCTTCATCCAGACTCCTTCATTTGTTGCTTCCGAAGCAGCTATGTACTCCGCTTCACACGTAGATCCTGCCATGACGCTCTGCTTGGAACTGCACCAACTTACAGCTCCATCATTCAATATAAATACGTATCCGGTTTGTGACTTAGAGTCATCAGGATCAGTGTCAAAACTTGCATCGACGTAACCATTTACGACAAGCTCTTTGTCACCTCCATAAACGAGAAACATATCATTAGTCCTTTTCAGGTATTTCAGGATGTTCTTGACCGTTGTCCAGTAATCCACTCCTGGATTACTTTAGTACCTCCCTGCTAAACTTATAGCAAGGCACACATCAGGTTTGGTACTCAGCATTGCATACATGATAGAACCTATGGCTGAGGCATAGGGAATGACTTTCATTTTCTCTCTATCTTCTGCAGTGGTCGGGCATTGAGTCTGACTCAACTTCACACCTTGTAACACAGGCAAGAACCCTTTCTTTGACTGATCCATTTTGAACTTTTTCAAAACTTTATCAAGCTATGTGCTTTGTGAAAGTCCAATTAAACGTCTTGATCTATCTCTATAGATCTTGATGCCCAATATATAAGCAGCTTCACCAAGGTCTTTCATTGAAAAATTCTTATTCAAGTATCCTTTTATGCTCTCCAGAAATTCTGTATTATTTCCAATCAACAATATGTTATCCACATATAATATTAGAAATGCTACAGAGCTCCCACTCACTTTCTTGTAAATACAGGCTTCTCCAAAAGTCTGTATATAACCATATGCTTTAATCACAGTATCAAAGCGTATATTCCAACTCCGAGAGGCTTGCACCAGTCCATAAATCGATCGCTGGAGCTTGCACATTTTGTTAGCACCTTTAGGATCAACAAAACCTTCTGGTTGCATCATATATAACTCTTCTTTAAGATATCCATTAAGGAATGCAGTTTTGACATCCATTTGCCAAATTTCATAATCATAAAATGCAGCAATTGCTAACATGATTCGGACAGACTTAAGCATCGCTATAGGTGAGAAGGTCTCATCGTAGTCAACTCTTTGAACTTGTCAAAAACCTTTCGCAACAAGTCGAGCTTTGTAGACAGTAACATTACCGTCAGCGTCACTCTTCTTCTTGAAGATCCATTTATTCTCTATGGCTTGCCGATCATCGGGCAAGTCAACCAAAGTCCACACTTTGTTCTCATACATGGATCCCTTCTCAGATTTCATGGCCTCAAGCCATTTCGCGGAATCTGGGCTCAGCATCGCTTCCTCATAGTTTGTAGGTTCGTCATGGTCAAGTAACATGACCTCCAGAACAAGGTTACCGTACCACTCTGGTGCGGACCTTACTCTGGTTGACCTACGAGGTTCGGTAGTAACTTGATCTGAAGTTTCATGATCATCATCATTAGCTTCCTCACTAATTGGTGTAGGAATCACTGGAACTGATTTATGTGATGAACTACTTTCCAATTCGGGAGAAGGTACATTACCTCATCAAGTTCTACTTTCCTCCCACTCACTTCTTTCGAGAGAAACTCCTTCTGTAGAAAGGATCCATTCTTAGCAACGAATATCTTGCCTTCGGATCTGTGATAGAAGGTGTACCCAACAGTTTCCTTTGGGTATCCTATGAAGAAACATTTCTCCGATTTGGATTCGAGCTTATCAGGTTGATGTTTTTTCACATAAGCATCGCAGCCTCAAACTTTAAGAAACGACAGCTTAGGTTTCTTGCTAAACCACAATTCATATGGTGTCGTCTCAACGGATTTAGATGGTGCCCTATTTAACATGAATGCAGCCGTCTCTAAAGCATAACCCCAAAATGATAGCGGTAAATCGGTAAGAAACATCATAGTTCGCACCATATCTAATAAAGTACGGTTACGATGTTCGGACACACCATTACGCTGTGGTGTTCCAGGTGGCGTAAGTTGCGAAACTATTCCGCATTGTTTCAAATGAAGACCAAACTCATAACTAAAAAATTCACCTCCACGATCAGATCGTAGAAACTTTATTTTCTTGTTATGATGATTTTCCACTTCACTCTAAAATTCTTTAAACTTTTCAAATGTTTCAGACTTATGTTTCATTAAGTAGATATACCCATATCTGCCCAAATCATATGTGAAGGTCAGAAAATAACGATACCCGCCGCGAGCCTCAACACTCATGTGACCGCATACATCAGTATGTATTATTTCCAATAAGTCAGTTGCTCGCTCCATTGTTCCAGAGAACAGAGTCTTAGTCATCTTGCCCATGAGGCATGGTTCGCAAGCATCAAGTGATTCCAAAAGCCCATCGGCATAGAGTTTCTTCATGCGCTTTACACCAATATGACATAAACGGCAGTGCCACAAATAAGTTGCACTATCATTATTAACTTTGCATCTTTTGGCTTCAATATTATGAATATGTGTATCACTACAATGGAGATTCAACAAAAATAAACCACTCATCAAGGGTGCATGACCATAAAAGATATTACTCATATAAATAGAACAACCATTATTCTCTGATTTAAATGAATAACCGTCTCGCGTCAAACAATATCCAGATATAATGTTCATGCTCAACGCTGGCACCAAATAACAATTATTCAGGTCTAAAACTAATCCCGACGGTAGAGGTAGAGGTAGAGTGCCGACGGCGATCACATCAACCTTGGAACCATTTCCCACGCGCATCGTCACCTCGTCCTTAGCCAATCTTCATTTAATACGTAGCCCCTGTTTCGAGTTGCAAATATTAGCAATAGAACTAGTATCAAATACCCATGCGCTACTACGAGCATTAGTAAGGTACACATCAATAACATGTATATCAAATATACCTTTCACTTTGCCATCCTTCTTATCCGCCAAATACTTGGGGCAGTTCCGCTTCCAGTGACCAGTCCCTTTGCATTGGAAGCACTCAGTCTCGGGTTTAGGTCCAGACTTGGATTTCTTCCCTTGAGCAGCAACTTGCTTGCTATTCTTCTTGAAGTTCCCCTTCTTCCCTTTGCCCTTTTTCTTGAAACTAGCGGTCTTGTTAACCATCAACACTTGATGCTCCTTCTTGATTTCTACCTCCGCAGCCTTTAGCATCGCGAAGAGCTCGGGAATTGTCTTTTCCATCCCTTGCATATTATAGTTCATCACGAAGCCTTTATAGCTTGGTGGCAGTGATTGAAGAACTCTGTCAATGACACTACCATCAGCAAGATTAACTCCCAGTTGAGTCAAGTGGTTGTGGTACCCAGACATTCTGAGTATGTGTTCACTGATAGAACTATTCTCCTCCGTTTTGCAGCTATAGAACTTGTTGGAGACTTCATATCTCTCAACTCGGGCATTTGCTTGAAATATTAACTTCAACTCCTGGAACATCTCATATGCTCCATGGCGTTCAAAACGTCTTTGAAGTCCCGATTCTAAGCCGTAAAGCATGGCACACTGAACTATCGAGTAGTCATCAGCTTTGCTCTGCCAGACGTTCATAACGTCCGGAGTTGCTCCTGCAGTGGGTCATGCACCTAGCGGTGCTTCCAGGACGTAATTCTTCTTTGCAGCAATGAAGATAATCCTCAAGTTACGGACCCCGTCCGTGTAGTTGCTACAATCATCTTTCAACTTAGCTTTCTCTAGGAACGCACTAAAATTCAAGGGAACGGTAGCACGGGCCATTGATCTACAACAACATAGACATGCAGAAACTATCAGGTACTAAGTTCATGATAAATTAAAGTTCAACTAATCATATTACTTAAGAACTCCCACTTATATAGACATCTCTCTAGTCATCTAAATGATCACGTGATCCATATCAACTAAACCATGTCCGATCATCACGTGAGATGAACTAGTTTTCAATGGTGAACCTATGTTGATCATATCTACTATATGATTCACGTTCGACCTTTCGGTCTCAGTGTTCCGAGGCCATATCTGCATATGCTAGGCTCGTCAAGTTTAACCCGAATATTCTGCACGTGCAAAACTGGCTTGCACCCGTTGTATGTGAACATAGAGCTTATCACACCCGATCATCACATGGTGTCTCAGCACAACAAACTGTAGCAACAGTGCATACTCAGGGAGAACACTTATACCTTGAAATTTAGTGAGGGTTCATCTTATAATGCTACCGCCATACTAAGCAAAATAAGATGCATAAAGGATAAACATCACATGCAATCAAAATGTGTGACATGATATGGCCATCATCATCTTGTGCCTTTGATCTCCATCTCCAAAGCACTGTCATGATCTCCATCGTCACCGGCTTGACACCTTGATCTCCATCGTAGCATCATTGTCGTCTCGCCAATTGTTGCTTCCACGACTATTGCTACCGCTTAGTGATAATGTAAAGCAATTACATGGCGATTGCATTTCACACAATAAAACGACAACCATAAGGCTCCAGCCAGTTGCCGATAACTTTTACAAAACATGATCATCTCATACAACAATTTATATCTCATCGCGTCTTGACCATATCACATCACAACATGCCCTGCAAAAACAAGTTAGACGTCCTCTGCTTTGTTTTTGCAAGTTTTACGTGGCTGCTACGGGCTTCTAGCAAGAACCGTTCTTACCTACTCATCAAAAACCACAACGATTTTTCGTCAAGTGTATTGTTTTAACCTTCAACAAGGACCGTCCGTAGTCAAACTCGACTCAACTAAAGTTGGAGAAACAGACACCCGCCAGCCACCTGTGTGCAAAGCACGTCGGTAGAACCAATCTCATGAACGCGGCCATGTAATGTCGGTCCGGGCCACTTCACCAACAATACCGCCGAATCAAAGTAAGACGTTGGTGGTAATCAGTATGACTATTATCGCCCATAACTCATTGTGTTCTACTCGTGCATATCATCTACGCATAGACCTGGCTCGGATGCCATTGTTGGGGAACGTAGTAATTCAAAAAAATTCATACAATCACGCGAGATCTATCTAGGAGAAGCATAGCAACAAGACGGGAGAGTGTGTCCACGTACCCTCGTAGACCGAAAGCGGAAGCGTTATGTAACGCGGTTGATGTAGTCGAACGTCTTCACGATCCAACCGATCCAACTACCGAATGTAGGACACCTCCGTGTTCAGCACACGTTCAGCACGATGACGTCCCTCGAGCTCTTGATCCAGTAGAGGGTCGAGGGAGAGTTCCGTCAGCACGATGGCATGGCAATGGTGTTGGTGATGTGATCCGCGCAGGGCTTCGCCTAAGCACTACGGCAATATGACTGAGGTGGTAAACTGTGGAGGGGGGCACCGCACACGGCTAAGGGACAATTGATGTGCCTTTGGGGTGCCCCATGCCCCCGTATATAAAGGGGGAGGAGGAGGCTGGCGGCCTAGGAGGGGCGCGCCAAGGGGGAGTCCTACTTGGACTCCTAGTCCAAGTAGGATTCGGCCCCCCCTCCTTCCTTCCAACGGAGGGGGAAATGGGAAAGAGGTGGAGAGGGAGAAGGAAAGGGGGGCCGCACCCCCCACCCCTTGTCCAATTCGGATTGGGTTTGGGGGGGGGGCGCCACCTCCTGTGGCTGCCTCCTCCTCTCCACTATGGCCCATGAGGCCCATTAACTTTCCCGGGGGGTTCCGATAGCCTCCCGGTACTACGATAATTCCCCGAACCTTATCGGAACCATTCCGGTGTCCGTATATAACCTTCCAATATATCAATCTTTACCTCTCGACCATTTCGAGACTCCTCGTCATGTCCGTGATCTCATCCGGGACTCCGAACAAACTTCGGTCACCAAAACACATAACTCATAATACAAATCATCATCGAACGTTAAGCATGCGGATCCTACGGGTTCGAGAACTATGTAGACATGACCGAGACACATCTCCGGTCAATAACCAATAGCGGAACCTAGATGCTCATATTGGATCCTACATATTCTACGAAGATCTTTATCGGTCAAACCGCATAACAACATACGTCATTCCCTTTGTCATCGGTATGTTACTTGCCCGAGATTCGATCGTCGGTATCATCATACCTAGTTCAATCTCGTTACCGACAAGTCTCTTTACTCGTTCTATAATGCATCATCCCGTAACTAACTCTTTAGTCACATTGCTTGCAAGGCTTATAGTGATGTGCATTAACGAGAGGGCCTAGAGATACCTCTCCAATATTCGGAGTGACAAATCCTAATCTCGATCTATGCCAACTCAACAAACACCATCGGAGACACCTGTAGAGCATCTTTATAATCACCCAGTTACGTTGTGACGTTTGATAGCACACAAGGTGTTCCTCCGGTATTCGAGAGTTGCATAATCTCATAGTCAGAGTAAAATGTATAAGTCATGAAGAGAGCAATAGCAATAAAACTAAACGGTCATAATGATAAGTTAATGGATGGGTCTTGTCCATCACATCATTCTCAAGTGATGTGATCTCGTTCATCAAATGACAACACATGTCTATGGTCAGGAAACTTAACCATCTTTGATTAACAAGCTAGTCAAGCAGAGGCATACTAGGGACACACTGTTTGTCTATGTATTCACACATGTACTAAGTTTCCGGTTAATACAATTCTAGCATGAATAATAAACATTTATCATGATATAAGGAAATATAAATAACAACTTTATTATTGCCTCTAGGGCATATTTCCTTTAGGGCATGCATTCATAGCTTAGGATTCCCTTCGTGCCGACACGAGGGAGGGGGGCTGCCAGCTACTTTGCACTTTGCTAGGTGAACCTCGGTTGGGGGTCATGCATTCATAGCTTAGGATTCCCTTCGTGCCGACATGAGGGAGGGGGCTGCTAGCTACTTCGCACTTTGCTAGGTGAACCTCGGTTGTGGGGGAGGGGGCATGCATTCATAGCATAGGATTCCCTTCGTGCCGACACGAGGGGGGCTGCTAGCTACTTCGCACTTTGCTAGGTGAACCTTGGTTGGGGGGAGGGGGCATGCATTCATAGCTTAAGATTCCCTTCGTGCCGACACGAGGGGGGGCAAGCAATACCGTGCGCTTTGCGAGATAGGTGCCACATCGAAGTTGCATTTGGTATTTGAAAATCAAACCACCCTTTTCATACATAAATTTGGTCCACATGCAAGTGTGTCCGTGTTCTGACCCTCTCGCGCGTCATTTTTCGCCAAATTTATGAACATTAGACAAGTCGGATGACGGAACAGACACGGTTCACTCAAACTAACCATTTTCATTGGGCTCCACGAGGCTTCCCCTCTCATAAATATCTACCCGCATGTAGCTTTTTTCTGTTTGGTAACACACGGTTATTGTGTTTCGACCGCGTGTGATGTTTCTTGTTCCCAATCCCGCCTGCATCCCTCGAAAATAGCAGCCTGCCTCAAGGGTTTTTCTGTTTCATAACACACGGTTGTTATCTCCGGACCGTGCGCGATGCACCATCATCAAAATTTTCAATAGCCCCGGCATTACACTCCCGCGTTTGACTCCCGCGTAGTAAAATTTTCCGTACTCGCGTCATTTCCTCAAACACACCCCCTGCCCCTCCAACTCCACACACACACACACACCAAAACCTCCTCCGGCGTGCGCACACACACACACACACCCTCCCTCGTTCAAAACCCTAGCAAGGTCCCGGCTGCCACCGCCGCAAGGCCTCCATTGTCAACATCTGCCGGTTGCCCATGCATCTTACCCACCGATATCCATACCCAGGCCGACCTGAGTTTCTTAGATGACGCCTGCCAAACACCCCCTTTCCCACAGATCCCCAGCCCCATCCCCCACTCCAAAGCGTCGCAGCCTAAGCCCGGCTACGCTTCCCGTGGAGCGACTGGCCCAAAATAGGTGTATCGTGGTCTCTTCGCCCGACGTCGTCGAGGAAGCTGACGACCATTACTGGCGGCAGGCACTCAAGCAGCGGGCTAGAGTATGCGGGCATGTCTCGGCCACCGGCTACGACATCGAGGTCATCGACAGCGATGAGATGAGGTGGGCTATGTCACAGGTTAAGTGGCCCACCCCCAACCCCTCGGGTTCAACCGCCGTCGATATCATCCATGGCCCCGCCGCTGATCTCCTCTGGCTCGCTATCAACAATTTGCCATCCTACATCGCCATCGAGCCCCTTTTGTCATTTCTGAAGGACACGTTCTGCGACGCTGGCTTGGGATCCACAACTGCCCAGTCAGACCTCATCGACGGCGACCACGAGGAGGGCACCCTCTCCATCTCTTCCAAGGGGAAAGAGCCCATCTGCTCTTCCAAGGGGAAAGCGCCCGTCTGCGACATCAGGGAGGGCACCCTACAGCCATGCTCTTCCAAGGGGAAGGAGCCCATCTGCAACAACATGGAGCGCATCCAGGGTCCGTGCTCTTCCCACGGGAACGAGCCCATCTGTGACAAGTGAGGAAACCCATGATTTGTTTTGTCGTGCCTCTTCACAGGGGGAAACCCATGATTTGTTTTGTCGAGTCCCTTTTGTAGTGTAGTGAGAATATGTCCAGTGTTAATTGCTATATCTGGTTGTTTGCAGTATGCCTTGTTTATTTTAGTTGTCCATAATGTGGTGCTCTATATGTGCAATTATTTACTGTGCAGTACATTTCATCAATCCTGTTTAAACATACCGATAGGAATGCATATATTTGCTTGCCGTTAAGCCTGTTATAGCTAGCATATGCCTCTTTTAAAGTTTTATGATTATTCGGTTGTTTGTAGTTAGCATATGTCCAGTTTCAATTGCTATCTTTGGTTGTTCGTAGTATGCCTTGTTTATTCCAGTTATTCACAACGTGATGTTCTATATGTGCAAGTATGGACTGTGATGTTTAATTTCATCAGTACCAGTTTCAACAATACCACTATGAATGACTACATTTGGTTGCTGCATCTTGTAGTTAACACGCCTTTCCATTTTTATTTAACAATAACCAATGTACTTAGACCGGCACAATACCAGTTTGAATGACTATGTTTGCTTGTTGTTAAATGTTAGGCCTGTTGCAGTTAACACACCTTTCCACTTGTTTTGCTTTACTAGCATGCTTAAACCTGCACACTGAAGCTATCTTTTGGAGATTATTTTGTGTGCCATGGATAACTTTGGTTGATGTTTAGCTTGTTGTGCTTAACATGCTTCTCGTTGTACCTACACAGGACAATTTTGGGAACGACTGCTGTTTTCCATCGAGGTTAGTTTCATCCCATGGCTTATATATGCTCACTGTTCAGGATATCGGTAGCTGGTACCATATAGGCCGGGGGTTGATAAGGGACTAACCGGTGAATCGGACTTTTAACTAAATATATCTGCAACTCATTTATCGTTAGGTTAACTAGAGCCATATGTAATATATCTGAGGCTACATAGCAACATGCACTATACTTAATGTCTAAATATGCAATCCTAGGCTACATAGCAACAAGGAAGAGTGTTACATTAATGTTTTGATGATGTCTAGATATACGTAGAAGAGCAGCAGCAACAACAACAACAACAACAACAACAACAGAGCCCTGTTTGGATACTCAACTTAGCTAGAGGTTAGAGTTATTTTCTAGCTCATGACTAACCCTGAACTAACTACATCCAAAGAGTTGTTTGGATGGCATGGTTAGATTGACAATAAATGCACTAGGAGAACTAGCTCCAATTAGCACCTCTTGGTTGGATAGTCTTTTTGGGTGGGTTATAGATGCAACTAGCTCAAACTAGCCCTCATGTTTAGATATACTTTAGGGCTATTTGAGCTCGAACTAGGTCAAACTAACTGTAACCCATGGATAGAGCAGCAGTTAATCAGCCGATAATTTGTAAGAATGCAATAAACTCCTTCCGGCCCATAATATAAGATGTTAGTTCATCTAATATGTGAGTATATTGGATGTTATAAGATATTGTAAAATAGTGTTGTACTACATCATTGTGCAATTGTTGTTTAGCTTCTAATATTTACTTGGTGCTTTTAGGTACATATGTAATTGGTAAAGATCCGCGCTTCGACCCTTTCTGCGTATGGGGCAATGAGCTTTCGATGAACCAGCACCAAATGGGGAAGATGATAAAGATTGTTAGTAAAATGGGTCCAAAGATGGCAATTAAACTATTTGTTTACACTTTATCCAAGACAACAGCGAACTACAGGATGGTAAGTAAGAAATTTGCAGCTTTCTTTTTACTGCCCATAATGAGTTGTGTTAGATGACAATGTCTGAATCTTTTTCCTTTCCAGTGATTGCCAAAGCAGTTTACTCAAGATTACCTCTCAAACTACATGATTGCTGGGCATGCAAAGGTTAAATTATTTCTACCAGAACACGATGATTATCTAGAAGTTTTCATGAAGACCGTGAACAATGGGCGGTCGGCCATCACAAGGGGTTGGACTAGAGTCGTGCGTGCTTTCTGCATGGAGGAGGGCACAATATGGGCATTCCGCTTCACCTTGTTCAGCAACTAGAATGTATTTCGCATCTTTCTTTATCGTCTTTAATTGTACAAGTATACAACTGTGGTTGATCATTCTTTATTTGGTTCTTATGTAATTCTTGAACATATGTACCCATGAATCGAATAATGCATTGGTTGTTTAAACCTGATGGATATGAATAAAGCTATAGCATGCATTCAAATTCAAATTCAAATCCGGTACAATTTGAAATAGCAGCAATTAAATTACGGTGAAATTACGCTCTTCGGGTTGTTACGGCACACATGGTTGGTACGTTTGCGATATACACCATAATCTGAGACGGTTCACAGAGAGGAAACGTGTGCAAGTATGCACACAGTTGCCGTTTGCAAAGCGTGTGCGATGTCAGACCATATCACAAACGATGTGGGCAAACTAAACGTTTGTGTTAGTTGCCTTATCGTGCACGATTCGCAACCATAAACTGTTTCTGGTGAAGTATGCATCGTAACGTTGCACCACAGAATAGCGTGTGCGATAGTTGTCATGTACGACGATGTTACGACGGTTCGAAATCCTGTCCGACACTCGTACGACGATTAGCTAATCTTCTTAATTAGTTATCGCATACGGTTTGGGAAAAGCGAATGTGTGTGATTTTATGCTTATCATACACGTTTTATAATAGTGAACCGTTTGTGATGGGCCGCACATCGTAAACGTAGCACCACAGAATACCAACTGTGATGGCAATGTGAGCACAAACGAGTAGAAGTACTGTATATGCATCTTGGCTCCCTATCCCCAACGGTTTCTGGGTTATGTGGGAAGGACCCCCTATCGCCGTCACTCACTAGGCGACGGTTCCAAATGCCGTCGTGGAAAGGGGTTAAAAACCGTTTGTATAGCACTGACGCGTATCAGTAATCGTTAAAAATTTCGTGGCATTTGGTCTTCGTTTGGTACTGATTTCCTGGAAAACCAAAAATAGACAAAAAAAACAACAGTTGACACTTGGCACTAAGTTAATAGGGTAGTCTCAAGAAATGATATAATATTGCATTTAGTTGCATATAAAACATCCAAGATTGATACTATAGTAGCATGGAGCAATAGAAAATTATAGATATGTTGGAGACATATCAACGGCTCATAGAGCAACGCGTCGTCCCCCTTCGTCTGTCTTCGCAGTGCGGGCGACGTGTCAGGCCGCCCCGTCCAGCGCAGCACTGGTGGGAGCGACACCCACTCCAAGTACGCCACGCCACCGCCACCACGTCCATTCTACCTCCGAAGGGCATCCACGGGCACCGTTGGGTGCTTGTATCCTCGTCGGCGCTGGGCCGCTTGAGGACGCCCGAGTCGGAGACGTGGGCCGCACTGCGTGAGGGATGCCATGGCGGCGGGCGATGCGTCGGCGAGGCGCCAGACACTTGCGCGCGCCTGTCGATCTCGAGGACGCACTCATTGCATCCGTAACGCTCCTTGGCAACGGCGAAGATGGGTGCACGGAGGCTGCGACGGAAGAATGCCAAAGCGCTCTGGGTCGCTATCGAGCTGTCGGAGCGCAAGGCGTCAGCGAAGGCGAAGGCGAGGAGGCACACCGAGGAGCGAGAACCCTTGCTCCGGAGGCTTGCCGGGGTCACATGGAGCTGTTGGACGACTCCGATGACAGATCAAAGCTCCGACGACGATGACAACCCTCCAGCGGCTGATGCCTACACCGAAGGCCAAAGCAGCACCACCGACTGCAAGGGGATGGGGGCGGCGAGGAAATGGTGATTTCCTCCACCCTTCGCCGTTTTATTAAGTTTTTTTATCGTATGTTTAGGGTATTGTCCAATTGAAACTGCATCTTTTGGTTGACCGGTGATCGTTTATGCTACAATTATGCACGATTTTACTAGATTTGGTGCTAGTTCGTTGATCTACATAAGTTCATTTTCATACGTGCATGTGTTTTTTTGCGGGGATACATGCATGTGTTGCATATATATGAGAGGCCGGATTTGAGATACACGGACAGCAAAATGATGAGTGCTCGGTTAGTGGCCGCGGACGTGGGCGTTTGAGGGGCTGCATTTGATGTCTTCGGCTGTAGATGCTCTAACAACATAAACCGGTTTCCATAAAAAAACATAAACCGAACAGACTGCCATGATTTTGTTGAGTAAGCGCACATACGTCTTCGTCCAGCTGGATGTTTGAAGGTCCATTTTCCAATCGATTAAAGCAGACACAGCTAGTCCGCTGTCTTTCCTTCTACTGTACTAATGGTTGGGGCGCCACCTGTGGCGCGCCTCTGAGAGGAAGTTTGTGCGGTGCCAGGTAGGATAACGCCCATTCAACAGCCCTTTTTGGTCAGCTTTACAATCTAAAATACATTTCATTCAAAAAAGATCGTTGCCTACCACATCCGCGCATTTCACATGATCATTCAAAAAAGATCGTTGGCAACCCCTGGAACTTTTTGATATAACAACAAACTTCTCAAACCAGAATTACGTGATCATAACTATCATCGAGATGGTCGTGGGTCAGCAGGCTTTCAAAAGTTCGTCTAGAAAACTTGCATCAAGAAAATCTAGTCAGAGTAACTACGTATAGTTCACCACGGTAGAAGTGGCACACGGACAATGGACATGGAGTGTCCATGAAACCAGGGCTTGGAGAGTTGGTTTATTACTGTTCTAGTTTCCCATAGAATATGCACTTATAAGCCTCACATATAGAATACCTTTCTCGGCACGAATGCAGACTGCATATGGGTTAGCAAACTGAGCCAATAGGCATTTGTTTTTGTCTCGGCCTCATGTTTCATCAGCAGTGTCCTCTTTGCCTGAAACATGCAAAAATGCTAGCCAAATTAACAAGCAGAAAAGTATGGTGCCTGCTAGATCATGTTCTCATAGTCAAGGGTACACATTAGAGCTGCAAAGTTAGTCGCAGCCAACGCAAAGCAGAGGCCCAGCTCAGTTCAACAGATAGTAGTAGGTTGTACCTCCTCTTTGACAGGCTCCAAGCCCTTACTGATGTTCCCACGCCAGCTCTAGTATTACCTGCATTACATGCCTGATCATAAATTCGAAAACAGCTTGGCTAAAACCTCATATAACTTTCAGAATAATAAAACATGCAAAGCAGAGTTCTATAACAAAAGCATGCAATGAACCAGGATTTTTGATAAATAAAATCAAGAGACCATGTTATACTCCAACAAGCTATACTACATATTGTCAGTTCTATCATCACACCGATTACATAATAGATGCATTGTTCAAGCATACTCAGGAGATAAACTTTAGATTTAAAACTGAAAATACACAAAAATCAATTGTCATATACATCCTCACAACCAAAGAAAGCACGAGCGGAGAAAGTTATAGATTTTCAACATATTCCTTCTAGGTCTGCAGCACACCCTACATTAAACTAAACATGCCCCCCAGGCAATTTCGGAACTCGTTTCGAACTACAGAGTTCATCTAGAACTGATAATACGTAACATTGAATAATCCATTTAGGCTAAAACACCCATAGTCTATTCAAAAAGACCGCCTCAACAGTGCAGATGTATCAAACAGACCAGTCTAAATTTTAAGCACCAACAAATTCATTTTTTTGCTGCTCCCCACAGGCTATAGATATGAATACCAATGGAGTTGCATACAGTAAGAAATGCAGAAATAGGAAAGTGATTTGCAGTCTCGATACCTCTCGCCTGAGGTCGTCGCTGACGCTTCCTTCATCCCCGAGATCCTCCTTCAGTGTTCCGCTCGCTTCAAGCTCTGAAATCAGCACGCACGCCACACCACACAGAAGAAACACCAAATCAAGCGGTCAGCTGTCCATCACTACCATATACGTATCGAATGCGACCTGATCGGCGCAACAAAAGATTTAAAACCCACTCACTGTGTCGTCGTCTAGGAGGCGTCCCGAGCCAGCTCTGGCAACGAGCGGATCCTGAAGAAACAGATCATCGCCATGCAGACCAAAAACGAGGAAGATTTTTCCTAGATCGGGCCCGATCGCAGCCACCACTGCACCAGCGCAACCTCGAGCTCGGAGTTCGATTCCACCTTCAACCTTCCAAAAATCTGCAGTAAGCAACTCACTTAGATGTCGGGCTTGATAGAGCTCTGAAGAAATTACACTACATGAGTTACTGCTTGCTAAGTTTAGGAGTTAAAAAATGTGTTCTGGATGTGTGGATAGGCTCTGTTTCTACTCTATGTGGGAAGAATGGTTCATAGATTTAGAGTCTGAATCAAACTGAATTTTCTGTACATTGAAATGGAGATGCATCAATAATTTTGTGTACATTGAAATGGAGAATTAGGCTTGGATTGGATTCCCATTACTTTTATCCTGCCTCAGCAATTTTTGGCTAGGATAAAATCATGGGGTTTCCCCCCCCCAAAAAAAAAGCCCAGTAAGAAAGTAATCATAAGAATTAAAGCCTAGCAGAGAATCAGTTGGCATGTCAACAATCAGACAAAATAAAACCTACAGTCCTCGATTTTTGTTCCATCTAAAAAAGGTGCAATGTTAGAAACGGGAGTAAAATAAAATGTTGTGCAAATGAGAATCCAGAAAATTCATATAAGCAATGAAGCAAAGATGAAGAATAATTTTAATCTGCAAAATTCGTCTCGAGACTGCCATACTTCACCCAGGAGCTAGGAAAGCTAGAGTGCATATTACACACACATTCAGGCAAGTAAATTACTTCGATTGAATCCATTCCTTTTCATATATGGCATAAAGGCATCTAGAGAAGAAAAATACTCGATGATGTCAGTTTACCTTGCTAAGCTTATAAAATCCATCCAGCTGATTAAGAAGCTCCATCGTTGTCCGCAGGATCTCACGATTATCACTGGTTCTAGCTGCTCTGCACCTCGGGTGCGGGCTGCTGCTGTTCGATATTTACATTCCATCACACCAAATCAGCAAAACTGAGAGCTGTTGACTTCAACAAAAGTGAGAACTGTTGACTTCAGCATGATAATAATGCATAAACCACACCAAAGATGGGGGCGTACTGTTTTTGGGACAGTGGAAGTGGACGAAGAACTATTGCATCCCATAAAAATGACTTCACCTGCCCATTACAAGACCAGGCCAACGCAGTTCTCCCCGGACGCGTCGGTGAGGCCGTCGTTCTGCTGCACGAGCGGCAGCAACGTGCCCTGGACCTCCTGGCGCAGATCCCGCTGTCCCCCTCCCGCGGCAGGTCGCCAACGACCTCGTCCAACCGGATCCGCGCGGCACCGGCCGGCCAACCCAGCACGGCGACGACACGCCACAGCTTGCCCGCACCGTGTGCCGACGTCGCGGATGGGGAGAAGGCCTGGGAGAGTGAAGGCGGCGCTCTCTGCAGCAACGACTCAACTCGAACGGCGGAGGAGCAAGGGCAGAGCAGGGGATGGGATGCGGCAGGAGAATGGGGGAGAGGAGAGGCGGGGGCGCCAAGAGGGGACGATGGGCGCGAGGGAGATGCGGGTTAGGTCGACGGGGGTGGCGTCTGGCTGGTTGTTCTCCTCCCGGTGGCTCCCCAGATCTGGCGGCGGCTGAAAGAAACGAGATGAGGAGACGGCGGCTGCGGCGGCGGCGTTTCTGGGGGAGAGAAGGCTGCGTGTGGCAATTCGGGAGTAACCCCCCGATCTCCTTTTCCCTCTCTCTCACCCAATCGCTACCGTGTTTTTTTTGTCGTACCTGTGATGACGTGGCTATCGCGGGGAGGCGCCCTTGATGCGCAGCTGAATGGTTTTAATTAATCATCTCCAACTGACCATCTTTCAACCCCTTGTCAAGTTCTTGCACATTCTGCAGTTCTACTTGTCCGACCTCCACACAATTTAGATGGCTCATGGAATATTTTGCTGGTTGGCCCACACCGAAGGAATGATGGGGCACTAAGTTCCCTCGTGTCGTTTGCACGAACTTCTGCAGGTAATCACACAATTTGATGGTCCTTCCCTTCTTACATCTGCAACTAAATTGATCGGTCTGTGTGCATTACACACTCTGAGGTACTACGACGGTCAGTAAGGCTCAAATCCCCACCTACCAAGGTGAGTACCTACTGACGCCGCACACACGGATTGCATGAGCAGTATAACATCCACAAGCTACGCAAGGCAGCAGTACTAACCATATGCAGTACCTACTGATGCTAAACATCCACAAGCTACGCAAGGCAGCAGTACTAACCATATGCAGTACCTACTGATGCTAAAACCAATAGAGAGATACAACATGTAACTCTCGCTCATTAGACAGATACAACATGCATCACGTTGAAAGAAAATTAACCCGCCAACAAGTATAACCCGATAAAACCAATAGAGAAAACAGAGGAAAGAAAGAAAAACAAAAAAGCGGCACAAAGTGAAAACCAACCCGTGCGTTGAAAACTGATAGAAGGTGTGTTGAACAAAGGTGGTTTCTTTATCCCACGGTACAGAGAAGATCCCTAGCAGGCTGCCAACCGGCAATGCTACACGTACGGGAGTTTTACATGAGTTTTACAGGCTGGGTTGAGGTGGGATGTGTTGATTGGCGATTAAGATGAAGCGGGCCCCTCCCTCAAAATTAGGGGGGCAGAGGGTGTGTTTGACAGCAAAGTATTGCATAAAGTGTAGTATTGAAAAACTGCAGTATTTTTGTCTATAGGTCCTAGAAACCACAGTTTTGACATATCAAAGTATTTTTTTAGTATTGGGAATACTGTGACAGTGTTTGGCTGGTGCATGTTTAGGACGACGTAAATTAGCTAGCTAGCCATTTCATAGCAGTCGCAAGACATGAACGATCTTAGCTGACCAGTGGTTGCAAATTGAACAACCGTGCATAAACAGACCCGGCGGCAAGCTATGCATCAGCGGCACGGCACGGAAATGCGCGGCGTTGCTCTGGCTTGGCTGCGGCTTGACCGACAGTTGCTAACGCGGCGCGCTGAGGCATGGGGCGACATTGGGGAGCAGCACATGGACAGCAAGCAAGGCCGGTGTGGCTATGATCACACACAAGGGCCTGCGCAGGCTCAACCAGCAGTGTGTTTGGAGTTAGCGTTGTAGCCATCAGCGTGCCCGACCATGGAATGAGCAATCTGGGCATGTGGTGTCCAGGGGGCCGACCTCATGCACAACGCGTATGAGGAGAAGAGAAGCGCAAGTGGGAGCAGGAAGGACACCATTTTTATTTCCATTGCCTTCTCTTGGCTTGTCCCATGGCCGGCGATCTTCAGGCAGCGGTGGCGGCTTGGGAGCGAGGAAGGCGATAACGAACAGTCTCGTTTTCTTCGTGTGCTCTATTTTAAAAAAAGAGGTCTGGGTTTTTTTTAATGCAGAGAAAATACCACGGTTTTGACAATACCACAGTATAAATACTACAGTTTTTTTGGTTGCCAAACAGCTCACGGTAAATTAAACCATGGTATTTTGAAAAACTGCAGTATTGTCATAATACTTCAAAAAAACTGAGCTATCAAACAGGGCCTAAACCTTGTAAAAAGTCTCTGTAAGTCTAGCATTTTTGGGCTGCCAACCCAACAAGAAACGAAGACGGCAAGGGAATTAGGGAAACGCACGAAAACGGGGAAATCCTGTGAGCAGCAAATAGTCCTCAAAATACACAGGGACGTGTACACTAGGCCGGTCCATTTTTGCCAAAAAGCACAGTTTTTTTCTTTCTTGTCCTTCCTCTTTTGTTTCTTTTTTTGTTTTTAAAAACAAATTCCGAAAAATTCCAATGTCTTTGTAACAAATTGTTCATCTTCACCAAAAAAAAATTCAGAATTCAAAAATACAATAAAAACCGATAAAATTAAATAATTGTTCTCAGTTTTGAAGTTTTCCCATTTTTATCAAAAAGGGGAATTTTTTAAAAAAAATTGCAAATTTGAAAAGTGTTCATATTCTTCAAAGAAAGTTGGAAATTTTGAAACAATTGTTCACGTTTCCAAACCAAGTTTGTAATTTTGAATATGTTTCTGTTTTCAAAAAATGTTCAAAAGTTTCAAACCTAATTGCATTTTCAACAAAAGGTTCACACTTGTTTCCTTTTTTCCAAAAAATGTTTGGAATTTTTGAAAATTATTCATACTATCTTATTTTGTTATTTTTCAATAAGTATACGGAATTTCAGAAAATGTTGCAACTTTGAAAAACAGGTACAAATTTGAAATTATGATTTAAAAAAACAGGTATATTTTTTAAAACACTAGAACTTTTTTGACTCTTTGAATAATATTCAAAAACACGAACAGTTTTTGAAATTTCAAACAAATTTGAAAACATGAACACATTCTAATTTTATGAACATTTTTTGGAATCATGAATAATTTTTTGGTAATTTCGATCAATTTTTCAAAAACGGGAACAATATTTGCAAAATATAAAACATGAAAAATAAGTACCAAAATAAATGCCACACCATGTGCATCCTTAATTGGCCCGCCCAGTCGGTTGTTGCCTATGCGACATGTCGACTATTTGACGCAGTTAGCAAAGGACCTCCCACGAAAACGCGTATGTGTGCACAAGTAGACCGCCTCCTGTAACAAGCATCCTACGGTTTGAAAGTTAGATGAAACATAAATAAATTTCATCTAGATGAGAATTAGCAAATCTGTTATAAGAATGGCCTTTTTAATCCAAACAAAAAAGTGCATAAACTTGTGACAACATAAAAACTAACTAAAACTTTTCTTTTCTTAAATTTCTCCTAAATCCTGACCTAACTTAAATTCTTCTAATCCAAACAATCACTGACGTGTCTAAATGCAATTCAATTTTTTCTTTGATACGCCGGTACCTTAACCATACTACTGATCGTAAAACTGCCTCGTACTATGATATTTATTAATGCAAACATTGCACGCAGAGAAAGAGGCATCATATGTAACTTGTTTAATTAATATGAAACATGAGAGATTTTTCACACAATAATCATGCTACTTGTTACTCCCTTTGTTTCATAATTCTTGTCGGCAAAAATTATGAAACAGAGGGAGCAGTTGGCTTTGTTTTTTATATATCTTAAAAAATAGGATTAGTGGGCTCCAGGGGTGAGCCCACGTTGTGCCAGCAGGTAGCACAGGACACCGGGTAAAAAAATGTCTTACGTTATACCTATAGAGCTCACGTACCCTGGGACACCCCTAATTTTTCTAGAGGGACACCTGTACAAGGCTCCACCCAGCACAACTCAAGTGCAGCCCAGCGCGTGACGAAGGCCCAGTCAACCTGTCTAATGCGCGCAGTGGATCGATCAATCAATAGATCCATACGTGTTTTCCTATTCGTCCGCTCCACGCTGCGCTTTGTGCCCTTGTGCCCTTGACCTTTGGCTTTCGTCCGTATCCCTCCGTACGCCGTACTCGCCGCCTATCGCCATATCACGGCGAGTCGTCGAATCGGTGGAGAAAAGAAGGAACAGGTACGCTGCATCAGTCCCCAAACCCAATGCGGTCTGCCTCAGCCTCTATTGCATATCCGGTTCTAATTATTGCTTTTTTCTCTAACCCTAGGGAATTAGGGCTACTGAATAGGACTAGAGATTTTGATTGTATTGGGTAATTGGACTTTTTAAAATAATTTCACACTGAGTGGAGACCAATATTACAACACTCTAGGACGGCAGCACAATATCAAATAATTTTTATGTTACAACCGTGCAATTGCAATTCAAGTATTCTGTGCGTACACATGATTCATAGTTCTTTTCTTCCTTGCAAATTTTAATTATTTGAATAAATTGCAAATTTCAGGTGAAGCTCGGTTTATTGAAAGGTTTCTAAAAAAGAGGAGAACCTCAGTGCAAGATGAAAATGTTGGTCCGTCACACGAACATAATCAGAATGATGTCTCTTTCCCGCCACCGTCAGATGGACAAAGTAATGCCTCACCGCATGAATGGGATTAATGTCCCACCCCGCCATCACCACATGGACAAAATAATGCCTCCAGATATGGAGTTCTGCCAATAATACAAGGAATTCATTTCAAGATGAAGAAGAGATCAATTGGGAAGGAAAAAAATGATCGAGGTAAAAGGAGAAGCATTGATGAGTACCGTCCAAATCAGCAAGATTTGGTAAGAAGGAAATATTTGGCCAATGGGCCTTCTCAACCTTGTACTTATTCTTAAGTGGATTGTTCTAATGATGTTACTGATTAGTTGCTTCAAGAATTTGATAATAGCTTCACAGAGAAAAATTCTGAACTGCTTGTTTGCTCGGCGACTTTGAGCCCAAATTAATTATTTCGTGATTTCAACATAGTGCATTTGATGAGTCTTGCTAAATTTTATCCAAAATATTTTGATGATGGAGAACTCAGGGACCTTAGACATCACCTTCATCTTTACATTGTTGTGTCCGAGCAAGATGATCGCTCCTCTGGTTTAAGTAATATTTGTGAGCTCTCTCAAAAAATGGAGACAAGAAAACATGTTGTCTATCCCTTGGTTTATCAGACTTATTATTGCACAACTGTAATTAATATTTTTCTAAGTGGATTTGCTTCTTTTGATTTGTAGGCAATCAAGATCTAGTGTTGCATTTTCTTGTCATCGGTTATACTTTATCCATAATTTGGACACTTCGGTTCTTCTTCAACGTTCAATTTCCTGCTATCAACTAATATTTCAAGTGAAACTCTTTATTTTAGATCTCTGGTAAGCATATTCAACATTACATTGTATTCTTGGTATATTGTATTGTTATAAGTGTGTTACTTTTATCTATATAATTACATGAGATCGACATATATGTGATAGAGATGGGACCTCGGGTCATTTTTGTCCTGGGTCCGCCCCTGGTGGGCTCGTATCTCTACTTCTATAAAAGACTTAGTTGGTGATGATTGTGTGTCTGGCATTCATCGTTTCTGACCATCAGATCTGCATCTAACGACTGTGAGGTAAGCTGTGACATTTTTGCAACAAAACCCCACTTCTCTGCTCTAATTTACAGAAAACCCATTAGTATCTTGAAACCAACCACATCCCCGCCTCACCTAAAAAACCACTAGGAATGTATTTTGAGTGAAACCTAGTAACAAAACAAATTCAAATGATAAGTGTCACACGTGTGGCACGAAGCACTCCGGTCCTGATGTTTTCTATAACTAAAGTTGTCATTCGAAAAGAAAAAGTAAACCTAAAAGATCCTGAAATTTGTCATCCGAAAGAAAAGTTGCCATGCTTGACAATTAAGTTGTCATCCTCGTGTCATTAAACTTGCCATAAAAAACCTTGAGAGTTGGTATGTGTTTGTGCCACACATGTGACATTTATCATGATCCAAAGCAAAAGAGAGTAGCTTGATTCCAAACATATACGAGCATAGATGAAAGGTGATGCTGCCATGACGGTGGGAGAAGATCTCGAACAACAAGGGCAAAAGACAAGTAAACGAAAATATGTACTAAGCTCTCGTATCAACATGACATTACCATCTCCAGTACAAGTCGATCGAAAATCGAAGAAACATGAAGCATGACTGTAGACAGCAAATTCACACGGCATGCCGAACCGTCGACCGCCACGAGGTGACCGATCTCCGATCCTACCAGTAGTCTTGGCCGTAAAGCAGGCCGGCGCCTCCCGTTTGATCATACATGCTCTGGAACGGCGGAGGCATGGCTCCGGCGCCGGTCGCGTAGTCCGCCGTGGACGCCATCGCCGGAGGCAAAGCCCGGGCGCCCGCAGCGGCCGTAGCCCCCGCCGTCGGAGAGGCGCGCCCGAACGAGGAGTAGGAGGATGAGGACGACGACGAGTAGTAGGACGAGACGCCCGGGGCGTCGTGGTCGGCCACGTTGGAGTCGCGGCCCGTGAGCTCCTGCACGACGGCGCGGAACTCCTCGGCGCTGGCGGTGAGCATCATGGGGCTGGAGATGTAGACGACCTTGATCCCCTTGCCGCCACCCTTGCCCTTCCCGCCGCCCTTGCCGTGGTGGTGCACCGGCGGCTTGGAGATGCCGTTGTGCTGCCCGTGGTGCACGCTCAGCTTGTCCATCCCCACAATCTCGATCGAATACGTACAGCAGCAATGGGACGAAGCCAAGGAGAGCGCGCGCCTCGCTGCGATGAAGTTGAAGCGGACAGAGCGATCAACCAGCTGAGCCAAGTTGGTTAAGCTAAGCTGCTTTGGGATGAGGAGGTGATGGGGGGGTTTTGTTGGCGGGGCCTTATATAGGGTTGCGCGGCCGCAAGATTACAAGGTCCGGTCAGGGAGACGATCTTTGTTTCAAGATATCACCACTGCGCTTCTGTGGCTGTGGATTGGCCCCTGCAGGTTCCCGGAATCCGCCGGATAATAATTTTGTTGCGGGCTCCGGCCGGAGCGAATTGTGGCACATGGGGCTTTGATTGAGCTTGGGGTCACACCACACCGGTATCTCCCGCAGCACCGCACGGTCATAGGGCGTGACGGTTTCGTGCGCATCGTACCGTTGCTTGGGAAAGTTGGTGAGTGGGTTGATTGGACGACCGGCGCGGGATAATTTTGAGAGAGAGAGGTGAAGGTTCCTGGAAAAGCAGGGCGCTGGAGTTATTGATCTTGGTCGACATGGACGTGGACGTCTGGTTACTTTTGTGCGCGTGACCGTTTGTTCACTTGTGCCTAGGCTTGTACTGCTAGTGTAATTATTTTTTTGAGGGGTACTGCTAGTGTATCTGAAAGGGGGTGCAGGCGTGTGGTGCGTACATGTCGCCTTTCAGTTCAAACCCTACAACATCTCGGTGGTCTTCCTGTTCCAGTCCACGTACGGCTTCACCGAGAAAATCTGCGTTTGGCGCCGTGGCGATCGGCATCGATCGAGATGTCTCTTTGTTTCTCTGTGTGTACCACATGCACGTGCATCCGTGGTGTGAATTTTCCCGTGGTAGGAAAGTGCCTGCTTCCAGACCAAGGGGATACACGTGTGAATTTTCTCACTGCCAGTTTTAATTGATCGATCTGAGGTTGTGTTAGGATGGCAGCTACAGTAGTGTACAAGACAATGTTTAGGCCATGCAACACAATTGCATCGGTGCACTGGACACGTATATATGATGTACAAGATGAGTGCCACAACCTCAACTATACAAGAGAATTAGGAGGTGGGCCCAAGACACAATATACACCTCCACCCCGCGCAGTCGAAGCATCGCCAAAGACACAGAGACTGGAACGAAACTCCTCGAAGGTGGAAGTTGGCAGACCCTTAGTCATCACATCGGCGACTATTGTGCGGTCGGAACATGGAGAACCCGAATGCGTCCAAGGGCTACCTGTTCACGCACAAAGCGAATGTCCAGCTCGATGTGCTTGGTCCGGCGATGATGAACGGGATTGGTGGAAAGATACACCGCAGAGACGTTGTCGCAGTAGACAACCGTGGCCTGGGAGACATCATGATGCAACTCCTGAAGTAGCTGCCGTAGCCAGGTGCACTCGGCGACTGCGTTAGCCACTGCTCGGTACTCGGCCTCCGCGCTGGAGCGCGGAACTATGGTTGTCGCTTGGGCGACCACGAGACGAGGGAGGGACCGAGGTAGACGCAGTAGCCAGAAGTGGAGCGACGTGTGCCAGGGCAGCCAACCCAATTAGCATCGGAATAAGCCACCATATCCATAGAGGTGGACGCCGTGAGAGTGAGTCCAAGAGACATCGTGACATGGATATATCGGAGAATCCGTTTCACGAGTGTCCAATGGGAGTCACGAGGGGCGTGCCTATGGAGACACACTTGCTGAACAGCGTACTGTAGATCTGGTCGGATGAGTGTCAGATACTAGAGAACACCGACGATGGACCGGTAGAATGGAGCATCCGACGCGGGCGAGCCCTCGAGAGCAGAAACCTTGGCCTTCGTGTCAACAGGAGTAGCAACAGGATGACAGTTGAGCATGCCAGCACGCTCAACTAGCTCATGCACATACTTATGTTGATGAAGAAAGAAGCCGTCGGGTCGCCGAACAACCTCAATGCCAAGGAAATAATGGAGAGCGCCCAAATCCTTGATGGCAAACTCGTCACAAAGCCGTAGAGTGATCTGCTGAATAAGGGTTGCGGAGGAGGCCGTCAGGATGATGTCGTCGATGTAGAGCAGCAAATAAGCCGTCGTGTCGCCGCGGTGATAGACAAACAACGAGGCATCCGAGCGGGTGACGCAGAAACCAAGTGTCTGAAGAAAACCGACGATACGCTGGTACCAGGCGTGAGGTGCTTGCTTGAGACCATAGAGAGACCGGGACAGCAAGCACACATGGCCATTATGAGAGGCGTCGACGAAATCGGTGGGCTACTCACAGTAAACCTGCTCCTCAAGTTGGCCATGAAGGAAGGCATTGGAGACATCCATCTGATTAACCGGCCAGCCACGGGAGACCGCCAGCTGAAGGACGGTGCGGATCGTTCCGGTTTGACAACCGGTGCAAATGTCTCAGTGAAGTCAACGCTAGCACGCTGCCGAAACCCACAGACCACCCAGCGAGCCTTGTAGCGCTCAAGTGTGCAATCCGAGTGGGTCTTATGACAAAAAAAACCACTTGCCGTTGATGACGTTGGCGCGAGGAGGCCTGGGAACCAGTGTCCAGGTACGGTTCCGCAGAAGAGCGTCAAACTCTTTCTGCATCGCAGCAAGCCAGTGAGGATCACGTAGGGCTACTCTGGCAGACGCAGGAATCGGGGACGACTCTGTGGTGGAGGTAGTGAGGAGATACTCATTGCTGGAGTACCGCAGGCTCGGGCGGTGAACGCCGGCTCGGACCCGAGTGAGGGGGCAAGACAGCAACTCCGGGACGGCCGAGGCCGGCGAGGCGGCCGGCGAAGGAGCCGCGCCCGAGGCAGCCCGGGAGGGCGCCGGTGAGTCAGCTAGCGAGGCGGCCGGCGAGGCCGCCGACGAATGCACTGGCGAGGGCGACGGTGACGGGGAGGGCGGTGTAGTTGGGGAACGTAGCATGCAATTACAAAAAATTTCCTACGCCCACGCAAGATCTATCTAAAAGATGCATAGCAACGGGAGGGGAGAGTGTGTCCACGTACCCTCGTAGACCGAAAGCGGAAGCGTTAGCTTAACGCGGTTGATGTAGCCGAATGCCTTCTCGATTCAACCGATCAAGCACCAAACGTACGGCACCTCCAAGTTCTGCACACGTTCAACTCGATGACGTCCCTCGAAATCTTGATCCAGCAAAGGGTTGAGGGAGAGTTTCGTCAGCATGACAGCGTGGTGACGGTGATGGTGATGTGATCGGCGCAGTGCTTCGCCTAAGCACTACGACAATATGACCGGAGGAGTAAACGATGAAGGGAGGCACCGCACACGGCTAAGAAACAAATGATGTCTTTAGAGCTGCCCCCTGCCCCCGTATATAAAGGAGGGAGAGGGGAGGAGGCCGGCCTAGGGTGTGCCAAGTGGGGAGGAATCCCACTTGGACTCCTAGTCCTATTCGCCCCCCTTCCTTCTTTTGGAGGGGGAAAGGGGGAAGGAGAGGGAGAGGGAGAAGGAAAGGGGGGTCGCGCCCCCTCACCTTGTCCAATTCGGACTCCCCATGGGGGGGCGCCACTCCTTTGTGGGCTGCCCTCTCTCTCCCCTATGGCCCATGAGGCCCATTACTTTCCCCGGGGGGTTCCGTTAACCCCTCGGTACTCCGATAAATACCCGAAACACTCCGAAACCATTCCGGTGTCCGAATACTATCGTCCAATATATCAATCTTTACCTCTAGATCATTTCGAGACTCCTCGTCATGTCCATGATCTCATCCGAGACTCTGAACCATCTCCGTTCACCAAAACACATCACTCATAATACAAATCGTCATCGAACGTTAAGCATGCGGACCCTACGGGTTCGAGAACTATGTAGACATGACCGAGACACATCTTCGATCAATAACCAACTACGGAACCTGGATACTCATATTGGTTCCTACATATTCTACGAAGATCTTTATCGGTCAAACTGTAATGACAACATACGTCATTCCCTTTGTCATCGGTATGTTACTTGCCCGAGATTCGATCGTCGGTATCTTTATACCTAGTTCAATCTCGTTACCGGCAAGTCTCTTTACTCGTTCCGTAATGCATCATCCCGCAACTAACTCATTAGTCACATTACTTGCAAGGCTTAACATGATGTGCATTACCGACAGGGCCCAGAGATACCTCTCCGATACTTGGAGTGACAAATCCTAATCTCGATCTATGCCAACCCAACAAACACCTTTGGAGATACCTGTAGAGCATCTTTATGATCACCCAGTTACATTGTGACGTTTGATAGCACACAAGGTATTCCTCCGGTATTCGAGAGTTGCATAATCTCATAGTCAAAGGAATATGTATAAGTCATAAAGAAAGCAATATCAATAAAACTTAACAAACATTATGCTAAGGGGAGGAGAGGGGGGGCGCCCCACTAGATGGGCCCTAAGGCCCATCTGGACCTAGGGTTTGCCCCCTCCCACTCTCCCATGCGCCTTGGGCCTTGGTGGGGGGGCGCACCAGCCCACCTGGGGCTGGTCCCCTCCCACACTTGGCCCACGCAGCCTTCTGGGGCTGGTGGCCCCACTTGGTGGACCCCCGGGACCCTCCCGGTGGTCCCGGTACATTACCGATTTCACCCGAAACTTTTCCGGTGACCAAAACAGGACTTCCCATATATAAATCTTTACCTCTGGACCATTCCGGAACTCCTCGTGACGTCTGGGATCTCATCCGGGACTCCGAACAACATTCGGTAACCACGTACATACTTTCCCTATAACCCTAGCGTCATCGAACCTTAAGCGTGTAGACCCTACAGGTTCGGGAACCATGCAGACATGACCGAGACGTTCTCCGGTCAATAACCAACAGCGGGATCTGGATACCCATGTTGGCTCCCACATGTTCCACGATGATCTCATCGGATGAACCACGATGTCGGGGATTCAATCAATCCCGTATACAATTCCCTTTGTCTATCGGTATGTTACTTGCCCGAGATTCGATCGTCGGTATCCCGATACCTTGTTCAATCTCGTTACCGGCAAGTCTCTTTACTCGTTCCGTAACTCACATCATCCCGTGATCAACTCCTTGGTCACATTGTGCACATTATGATGATGTCCTACCGAGTGGGCCCAGAGATACCTCTCCGTTTACACGGAGTGACAAATCCCAGTCTCGATTCGTGCCAACCCAACAGACACTTTCGGAGATACCCGTAGTGCACCTTTATAGCCACCCAGTTACGTTGTGACGTTTGGCACACCCAAAGCATTCCTACGGTATCCGGGAGTTGCACAATCTCATGGTCTAAGGAAATGATACTTGACATTAGAAAAGCTCTGAGCAAACGAAGTACACGATCTTGTGCTAGGCTTAGGATTGGGTCTTGTCCATCACATCATTCCCCTAATGATGTGATCCCGTTATCAACGACATCCAATGTCCATGGTCAGGAAACCGTAACCATCTATTGATCAACGAGCTAGTCAACTAGAGGCTTACTAGGGACATGGTGTTGTCTATGTATCCACACATGTATCTGAGTTTCCTATCAATACAATTCTAGCATGGATAATAAACGATTATCATGAACAAGGAAATATAATAATAAACAATTTATTATTGCCTCTAGGGCATATTTCCAACAGTTTTGACGTCCATTTGCCAAATTTCAAAATAGTAAAATGTGGCAATTGCTACCATGATTCGGACAGACTTAAGCATATCTACGGGTGAGAAGGTCTCATCGTAGTCAACTCCTTGAACTTGTCGAAAACCTTTCGCAACAAGTCCAGCTTTGTAGACAGTAACATTACCATCAACGTCAGTCTTCTTGAAGATCTATTTATTCTCTATGGCTTGCCGATCATCGGGCAAGTCAACCAAAGTCCATACTTCGTTCTCATACATGGATCCCTTCTCAGATTTCATGGCCTCAAGCCATTTCGCAATAAAATCTGGGCTCATCATCACTTCCTCATAGTTCGTAGGTTCGTCATGGTCTAGTAACATGACTTCCAGAACAGGATTACCGTACCACTCTGGTGCGGAACGTACCCTGGTTGACCTACGAGGTTCTTTAGTAACTTGATCTGAAGTTTCATGATCATCATCATTAGCTAATTGTTGTAGGCATCACGGGAACAATTTTTTGTGATGAACTACTTTCGAATTCAAGAGAAGGTACAATTACCTCATCAAGTTATACCTTTCTCCCACTCACTTCTTTCGAGAGAAACTCCTTCTCTAGAAAGGATCCATTCTTAGCAACAAATATCTTGCCTTCGGATCTGTGATAGAAGGTGTACCCAACAGTTTCTTTTGGGTGTCCTATGAAGACGCACTTCTCCGATTTGGGTTCGAGCTTATCAGGCTGAAGCTTTTTTACATAAGTATCACAACCCCAAACTTTAAGAAACGACAACTTAGGTTTCTTGCCAAACCATAGTTCATACGGTGTCGTCTGAACGGATTTAGACGGTGCCCTATTTAACGTGAATGCAGCTGTCTCTAATGCATAACCCCAAAACGATAGTGGTAAATCGGTAAGAGACATCATAGATCGCACCATATCTAATAAAGTACAGTTACGCCGTTCGGACACACCATTACGCTATGATGTTCCAGGTGGCATGAGTTGTGAAATATTCCACATTGTTTTAAATGAAGGAAAAACTCGTAACTCAAATATTCGCCTCCGCGATCAGATCGTAGAAACTTTATTTTCTTGTTACAATGATTCTCCACTTCACTCTGAAATTCTTTGAACTTTTCAAATGTTTCAGACATATGTTTCATCAAGTAGATATACCATATCTTCTCAAATCATCTGTGAAGGTCACAAAATAACGATACCCGCCGTGAGCTTCAACACTCATCGGACCGCATACATCGGTATGTATTATTTCCAATAAGTCATTAGCTCGCTCCATTGTTCCGGAGAACGGAGTTTTAGTCATCTTGCCTATGACGCATGGTTCGCAAGTATCAAATGATTCATAATCAAGTGATTCCAAAAGTCCATCTGCATAGAGTTTCTTCATGCGCTTTACACCAATATGCCCTAAACGGCAGTGCCATAAATATGTTGCACTATCATTATCAATTTTGCATCTTTTGGCATCAATATAATAAATATGTGTATCACTACGATCGAGATTCAATAAACCATTCACCTTGGGTATATGATCACAGAAGGTTTTATTCATGTAAATAGAACAACAATTATTCTCTGACTTAAATGAATAACCGTATTGCAATAAACACGATCTAATCATATTCATGCTTAACGCAAACACCAAATAACATTTATTTTAGGTTCAACACTAATCCCAAAGGTAGAGGCAGTGTGCGATGATGATCGTATCAACCTTGGAATCACTTCCAACACACATCGTCACTTCGCTCTTAACTAATCCCTGTTCATTCTGCAACTCCTGTTTTGAGTTACTAATCTCAGCAACTTATCCGGTATCAAATACCCAGGGGTTGCTATGAACACTAGTAAATTACACATAAATAACATGTATATCCTATATACCTTTTGTTCACTTTGCCATCCTTCTTATCCGCCAAGTATTTGGGGCAGTTCCGGTTCCAGTGACCATTTCCTTTGCGGTAGAAGCACTCAGTTTCAGGCTTGGGTCTAGCTTTGGGCTTTTTCATGGGAGTGGCAACTTGCTTGCCATTCTTCTTGAAGTTCCCTTTCTTTCCCTTGCCTTTTACTTAAAACTAGTGGTCTTCTCAACCATCAACACTTGATGCTTTTTCTTGATTTCTACCTTCACCGATTTCAGCATCGCGAAGAGCTTGGAAATCGTTTTCGTCATCCCTTGCATATTATAGTTCATCACGAAGTTCTAGTAGCTTGGTGATAGTAACTAGAGAACTCTGTCAATCACCATCTTATCTGGAAGATTAACTCCCACTTGAATCAAGCGATTGTAGTACCCAGACATTCTGAGTACATGCTCACTGGCTGAGCTATTCTCCTCCATCTTGTAGGCAAAGTACTTGTCAGAGGTCTCATACCTCTCGACACGGGCATGAATCTGAAATACCAATTTTAGCTCTTGGAACATCTCATATGCTCTGTGGCGTTCAAAACGTTTTTGAAGTACCGGTTCTAAGCCGTCAAGCATGGCGCACTAAACTATCAAGTAGTCATCATATCGAGCTTGCCAAATGTTCATAACGTCTGCATCTGCTCCTGCAACAGGTCTGTCACATAGCGGTGCATCAAGGACATAATTCTTTTGTGCAGCAATGAGGATAATCCTCAGATCATGGACCAAGTCCGCATCATTGCAACCATCATATTTCAACTTAGCTTTCTCTAGGAACACATTAAAATTCAAGGGAACTGTAGCACGGGACATTGATCTACAACATAGATATGCAAAAACTATCAGTACTAAGTTCATGATAAATTTAAGTTCAATTAATCATATTACTTAAGAACTCCCACTTAGATAGACATCCCTCGAGTCATCAAAATGATCACGTGATCCATATCAACTAAACCATGTCCGATCATCACGTGAGATGGAGTAGTTTTCAATGGTGAACATCTCTATGTTGATCATATCTACTATATGATTCATGTTCGACCTTTCGGTCTCAGTGTTCCGAGGCCATGTCTGTACATGCTAGGCTCGTCAAGTTTAACCCGAGTATTCCGCACGTGCAAAATTGTCTTGCATCCGTTGTATGTGAGCGTAGAGCTTATCACACCCGATCATCACGTGGTGTCTCGACACGACGAACTGTCACAACGGTGCATACTCAGGGAGAACACTTATACCTTGAAATTTTAGTGAGGGATCATCTTATAATGCTACCGCCGTACTAAGCAAAATAGGATGCATAAAAGATAAACATCACATGCAATCAAAATATGTGACATGATATGACCATGATCATCTTGTGCCTTTGATCTCCATCTCCAAAGCACTGTCACGATCTCCATCGTCACCGCTTGAAACCTTGATCTCCATCGTAGCGTCGTTGTCGTCTCGCCAACTATTGCTTCTACAACTATCGCTAACGCATAGTGATAAAGTAAAGCAATTACATGGCGATTGCATTTCATACAATAAAGCGACAACCATAAGGCTCCTGCCAGTTGCCGATAAATTTTACAGAACATGATCATCTCATACAATAATGTATATCACATCATGTCTTGACCATATCACATCATAACATGCCCTGCAAAAACAAGTTAGACGTCCTCTACTTTGTTGTTGCAAGTTTTACGTGGCTGCTACGGGCTTCTAGTAAGAACCATTCTTACCTATGCATCAAAACCACAACGATGTTTCGGCAAGTTTGCTATTTTAACCTTCATCAAGGACCGACCATAGTCAAAGTCGGTTCAACTAAAGTTGGAGAAATAGACACTCGCCAGCCACCTTTATGCAAAACAAGTTGCATGTCTGTCGGTGGAACCGGTCTCATGAACGTGGTCATGTAAGGTTAGTCCGGGCCGCTTCATCCAACAATACCGCCGAATTAAAATAAGACGTTGGTGGTAAGAAGTATGACTATGATCGCCCACAACTCTTTGTGTTCTACTTGTGCATATCATGTACGCATAGACCTGGCTCGGATTCCACACGTAGCATGCAATTACAATAATTTTCCTACGCCCACGCAAGATCTATCCAGGAGATGCATAGCAACGAGAGGGGGAGAGTGTGTCCACGTACCCTCGTAGACCGAAGCGGAAGCGTTAGCTTAACGCGGTTGATGTAGTCGAACGTCTTCTCAATTCAACCGATCAAGCACCGAACGTACGGCACCTCTGAGTTCTGCACATGTTCAGCTCGATGACGTCCCTCGAACTCTTGATCCAGCAAAGTGTTGAGGGAGAGTTTCGTTAGCACGATGGCGTGGTGACGGTGATAGTGATGTGATCCGCGCAGGGCTTCGCCTAAGCACTACGACAATATGACCGGAGGAGTAAACGGTGGAGGGGGCACCGCATACGGCTAAGAAACAATTGATGTCCTTAGAGGTGCCCCCTGCCCCCGTATATAAAGGAGGGAGAGGGGAGGAGGCCGGCCTAGAGCGCGCCAAGTGGGGAGGAATCCCACTTGGACTCCTAGTCCTATTCGCCCCCCTTCCTTCTTTCGGAGGGGGAAAGGGGGAAGGAGAGGGAGAGGGAGAAGGAAAGGGGGGTCGCGCCCCCTCCCCTTGTCCAATTTGGACTCCCCATGGGGGGCGCACCACCCCCTTGTGGGCTGCCCTCTCTCTCCCCTATGGCCCATGAGGCCCATTACTTTCCCCGGGGGGTTCCGGTAACCCCTCGGTACTCCGATAAATACCTGAAACACTCTGAAACCATTCCGGTGTCCGAATACTATCGTCCAATATATCAATACCTCTCGACCATTTCGAGACTCCTCGTTGAAAGATCGAGGATGTCGCCTAGAGGAGGGTGAATAGGCGCTTTAAAATAATTACGGTTTAGGCTTGAACAAATGCGGAATAAACCTAGCGGTTAATTTGTCAAGGTCAAAACCTACAACAACTAAGCTCACCTATGTGCACCAACAACTTATGCTAAGCAAGATAAAAACTAAGTGATAGCAAGATATATGACAAGAAATAATATGGCTATCACAAAGTAAAGTGCATAAGTAAAGGGCTCGGGTAAGAGATAATCGAGACACGCGGAGACGACAATGTATCCCGAAGTTCACACCCTTGCGGATGCTAATCTCCGTTCGGAGAGGTGTGGAGGCACAATGCTCCCCAAGAAGCCACTAGGGCCACCGTAATCTCCTCACGCCCTCCCACAATTCAAGATGCCATGATTCCACTAAGGGACCCTTGAGGGCGGTCACTGAACCCATACAAATGGCAACCCTTGGGGGCGGTCATCGAACCCGTACACTTTGGCAACCCTTGGGGGCGGTCACCGGAACCCGTCAAATTGCTCGGGGCGATCTACACAACCTAATTGGAGACCCCGACGCTTGCCCGAGCTTTACACCACAATGATTGAGCTCTAAACACCACCAACCGTCTAGGGCACCAAGGCACCCAAGATGAACAAGCTCAAGGGTACCAAGCACCCAAGAGTAATAAGCTTCTCAACTTGTAACTTCCACGTATCACCGTGGAGAACTCAAACCGATGCACCAAATGCAATGGAAAGGGCACACAGGGTTCCCAAGTCCTTCTCTCCCAAATCCCACCAAAGCAACTAATGCTAGGGAGGAAAATGAGAGGAAGAACGAACAAGAGAACACGAAGAACTCCAAGATCTAGATCCAAGGGGTTCCCCTCACTTAGAGGAGAAAGTGATTGGTGGAAATGTAGATCTAGATCTCCTCTCTCTTCCCCCCCCCCAAAACTAGAAAGAATCCATGGAGGGATTGAGAGATAGCAAGCTCGAAGAATGTCAACAATGGGGGAAGAACATGAGCTCAAAGGATAAGGTTCATTGGGGAAGAAGAACCCCTTTTATAGGTGGGAAAAAATTCAACCGTTATGCTCACAGCCCGCACGGAGCGATACTACCGCTCCTCACGGTACTACCGCTAGAGGTAGCAGTTCTACCTCAAAGGGTAGCGGTACTACTGCTTGCGAGCGGTACTAAAAAAATACATCCGTGCCTACCACCGTTGGACTTAAGACGAGTTTTTGGTCTGGAGCGGAAGTAGCCGCGGTAGTACCGCTCCAAGCGGTAGTACCGCTCCAAGAGCGGTAGTAAAAAATTACATCCCCTCCAAGCGGTAGTACCGCTCCCATGAGCGGTAGTACCGCTGCAGCCTTTTTAAGGACACCAAAACTGACACAACTTCTGCAAACGGACTCTGAATTCAACGAAACCAAGTTTGTTGGAAAGCTACAGACAAGGGCTAACACAATCTCGATAGAAATAACAATAAGAAGTAAATTAGAAAAGGCCCATAAGAAAATGGTGAGAGCCCTTCCTCGAATAAGACTGGTAAAACCTCCAACACCGAAAACGCAATAAAAGAAGCATGTGAACTCCGTTTTCAATGAACTCGAGCTGCTCAAGAAGATGACCATAAGCTCCAAATATCACAAGGAGAAAACCAAACAAGAACCAAGAAAGATGATGCAAGCATGCAATGGTTTGAGCTCTCTACAAACGATACGATCAAGCTACTCACTTGAGAGCCCCCCTTGATAGTACGGCAATCGATCCTATAACCCGGTCTCCATCATGAGACCGGTAAAATAGAGAACCTATCAAGGGCAAACCTTTGCCTTGCACGAAGTCCACTTGAGCTAGATGATGACGATCTTGACTCCCTCAAGTTGGACCACCTTTCGTGATTGCGTTGGCTCGATGAAGGCTAGTTGATTGCTCCCCCATACTCCACTATGGGTGAGTCACTCTTCGTCACACCTTCACAAGTCCATTGACACCACAATGGGAGGAAAGCTTAAAGGATGATCTCTTCGTGACGCTCCACTTGAACTTGCACACCGCAAACTTGATGATGATCACCACTTGATGCCATCCTCCGTGGGTTGTATGAGATCTTCCTCTTGATGCAAACCCATGGAAACAAACCTAACCCCACATAGAACTCACACGTAGATCATGGGTTAGTACACAAAGCGTAATGGACAATGCTTACCATACCATGCGATCACTTGATCCCTCTCGATACATCTTCTACGCTTTGTGACTTGATCAACTTGATTCACTGTTGACTTAGTCTTGATCAACCTTGAACCTTTTCAACTCTCTTCATTTGGATGATGCCTTGAAGGTTAGCATGAATGATCACACAATCTTCTTCTTCAAGACATGCTTGCAATAAGCTCAACTCTCACATGACCAATCTTTGGATAATTCCTTAATAGCACCTTGGTCAACACATAAACTCCTTGAAACCAACACATGGACTTCAAGAAATGCCTATGGACAAATCCTTCAAATATAACTCAATGCAACCATTAGTCCATAGAGAATGTCATCAATTACCAAAACCACACATGGGGGCACCGCATGTCCTTTCAATCTTCCCCATTTTGGTAATTGATGACAATCACTTCAAGAGAGTTTATATAAGGAATTATGCATCACCATGCAATGCAACAACCAATAATGCATGCATATGAGATGCAAATGCTAAGGAGACAAAAACCAAAGCAAGAAGAAATAACTCTCTTAAATTCTCCATAAAACTCTCTGAAACTTCTCCCCCATTGGCATCGATTGCCAAAATGGGCGAAAAGCTTAGAAGGCCAATATAAATTGTGGTCCTCCATAAATTGTGTATTTCTCAACAAGAGAGTGGAATGAAATACACATATCCAAAGGTAAATACTTGTAGGAACACAAACTATATTGAGGCACAAACATTGCTAAAGAATGATATATCACAAAGACATAACAAAGAGAGACACAAGCAATCAAAAGATACCAATTGAAGCAAGCAATCAAACGATATGAATTGAACCAACTAGACCAAAGATCCTATGAGCCACATGAATAAAAGATATTACGATATGAGCAAAGGAGTGTTCTAAAGAAACTATAGAAGCTCCCCATGATTTGTGCACACATAATAAATTTTTTTATTTGGATACAAAGTGCACAAAATAGGATCATAGCTCCCCCAAAATCAATAGAAACTTACAACAAGTGCAAGTGAGCATATAGGAAAGAAAGCCTAGCACTTGCAACAAACACATGGTTGATCAACATGTAAAAGAGGCAACTTAAGAATAGGCTCAACCAAAAAGATGTGTGTGAATCATGGCAAAGCACTTGAGAAGACTAATATAAGGATGAGCATTAAGCATCAACATAGTCTTGGATAAATGAGATACAAGGTGCAAGACATGTCCTTCCCACACACACACAACAATCAAATGGATACACAAGCTTACTAAAAAGCGAAATAACAACCAAGCTTGTGACAACCCATGGTGAAGATAGAAAGCGAAAACCTCATCAAGACGAGGGATACCAATTAAGATGGCAAAAAGCCTTGTCAAGACAAGCATGAGGAAAATGATCTTCACCACACAAGAGTGCATCAAGGTCAACGAGATATGACCCACACTCAAGGCACACACTTTCACGGAGCCACCAAATAAATAACATGAGAAAGAAATGGTGGACGTGAAAGAAAGGGATATCAACTAGATATGCAACTTATCTCAAGTGTATAAGATTCTAGGTAGATGAAGATCGTGATGATATCAATCCACAAATAAGAATGTACACACGAAATAGTTACAAAAAGGAAAGAACAAGATATCGACAAGGAAGTCATAAATATACCAATAAGATATTTGCTTGAAAGCATAGAACTTGGCTAGATATGGTCTTATTATAAATGAAGTACAACCACACATCTATCAAAGACATCACAACTAGCAACAAGAGATCATCATTGGGATGATTTGAGAAAGGAAACAAGTATCACAAGATATGAAATGAATATCATGCCAAGATGCAACCTACACAAGGTTGAATGCAAGAGAGGAAACCATGAATAAATACTTGTTACCAAGATAGCATTGGAAGGATGCAGAAGATACCAATTGAAGGTATTAGATAGTAGTTCATTAAACATCCTAGCTTGACTCCAATAAGCACATGGTGACACCACCTTCCTTGTGAGTGAGCCAAGCATCCAATGTTTCTCCAATTGTTCCTAGAACAACAACACAAACAAAATGGTACCCAAACTCATTGGGACCAAAGAGTTAGAGAACCAACAATACATAGGACAAACTCCACATAAATATGTGCATATAGATATGAAAATGAATTTCATGCACATCTCATCCAATTTGAGACTTGGTGGGGTTTCCCCTATATATTGAGTCAAAGAAAGAAAGAAAGCATGCCAAAGAGACTACATGAAGTTAATATGCATGCTCAATACTTTCAAGAACCGATACCAATTGACAAAGAAATGCCAAGTGAAGAAAAGATACCAAATGAATAAATCAACACTTGGAGGATATCAACTGAAAGATACATCAAGGAATGAGATATCCATTGATACACGCAAAAAGAAAGATGTCAAACTCCCAAAAGAGAGAATGGTTCCAAACAAACCAAGTGCTCTACAAATTTTCCTGATGGCACAAAGTACCAAAAAGAAACGGTTTGCATTCCACCAACACACACTTGATAAGGATCACAAGGTGAGCGTTCTAAGAAAAATAGGATAGCTCACCCATGCATTGTGCATTATAGAGAATTTGCATTTGAATACAAAAGGCACAAGATGGGATCACCACTTTCACTATATCTATACAAACACTAGACAAGCTCGAGGAAATAACAAGATCCACAAGTGGTATGGAATACAATGGGAGTTGACACAATCCTAGGCAAGAGATAAGGCAAATAAAATCAAAGGCCAATGTAAAGATGATCAATAATTTCTAGCACACATAAGTGAGTACAAATTGTCAAAAGACAAGAAGTATTTGGAAAAAATTCCCGTTGGTAGATAGCAAGGATATCCAACATCATCTTCACACCAAACACAAGCAAATTGCAACTCGTAGCACTAACATGCCACCTAGGAACAAGATAATTTACAATATCAATTCTAGGTGACAATATCTCAAATGTACACATTTTCTAGGCTTGTAATATGCACATAGCATATTACTCCCCCATAATGTGGTACCAATAAAAACTTAACAAGAGGCAATAAGAGGATCCAACAAGAGATAATTAATGGACTATTTAGAATTTGACTTTCTCATGAGAAGACATACCACATAGCGACTAGATAATCTTGTAATATCAATACTAGATGGTATTCCTCACGTACACACATTTATAGGATTGTGAGGTGCACAAAGCACATCACTCCCCCATAATGGGATATTCCATTAATCTCTCACAAGAGCCAACTAAGATACAAATAAGATGCACAAAGGCTCAACGTACGACACACATGTACATGATGTGCAAACTAACATAAGCAATTTGGGGACACAACACATACAAACACATGCAAGGAACAAAACCAAAACATGCAAAGGGGAAAGTAACTTTCAATGTAAACAATTTAAGTACAATTACCGGAAGGAGGCACATTGGATATAGTATAGAAACTTGATAACCCAATTGACTTGGCTTGAGACAATAAGAATGATGAAGTCCCCTTAATTCTTCATAATGTAGCCAAGTCTCCGATGCTCTCCAACAACACCTATTGATCAAGTTTGAACTTGTTGGTCCCCAACCAAGTTGGGTCCTAAGAGGATAGTCACAATAGGCTTGGCAACCCAAATGGTTCTTTGCTTGAAACCACTTTGAGTACCAAGAAACTTGGCAAACACATTGCCAACCTTATCCTTACCAAGAGAATAGATATCATCAATAATAATTGGGTTGGATAAGTTACCACTAGTGCATGAGGAAGCAAGGTGACCTTTCTCACGACATAGGTAGCAACGTCTACTCTTTACTTTCTTCTCACTTGATTTCTCAACTTGAGAAGCATTAGCTTGAGTTTTCTTGGGAAGAGGTCTTTCTTAAACTTGAGGTTGAGCATGAGAATGAACTTGTGGCCGCTTCCCTTCTTGTTTTTCACTAATGTTCTTCTTCTTCAAAGGGCAAGATCTAACATGATGCTCTTCAATTTTGCACTTGAAGCAAATGATCTTGGCCAAATTCTTGACTTGTTTTTGGCCCTTCTTCTTGTTGCTCTTGGACTTCTTCTTCTTATTGGAGTTGAATCCAAGTCCACCTTTTTCATTGGGGGATTTTTGCACACTCAAGATATTGTTGAGTGTGGCCTTCCCTTCATGACACTTTTCCAAGTCTTTCTTCAAAGAAGCGACTTGGGCCTTGAGCTCTTTGATTTCCTCTACATGGTTAGTCTCAACACAAGCACGAGAGGAAGTATAAGCTTCATCGTTAGAGCAACAAGGCAAGGAAAACAATTCATCACAAGATGTACCAATGTTATGCATGGATGAATTACGAGGACTAGCACAAGGCAATATAGCATTTTGACTAAAAGTAGTGCTAGTATCCACACGAGGCTCACTAGATGTTACCTTAGCAATCATGGCCTCATGAGCTATCTTTAGCACATTATGGGATACTAGAAGATCATCACGAGAGCTTGAGAGCTTTTCATGGCTTTCTTCCAAATTCCCATAATTGCTAGATAGCAACTCAAGTTGAGCCCGTAGCTCAACATTCTCCTTCAAAATGGATGCTTCACAAGTAATAGAGTTAGTAGCACAAGCATCATCATTAACAACAATAGGAGAGGATAACTTGGCAAGCTCTTTTAAATAATAAGCTTCAAGTTGAGCATGAGACTCGGTGAGTTTGATGAGCTCACCCTTGATGACCCTTTGAGCCATTTTCGAGGTGCTCAAAATCCTCAAGGAGTTTAGCATGAGCAACTTCAAGCTTAGCATTTTTAGTTTTGAAATCATTGGCCACCTCAAATTCTCTATCATGAGATTCCTTTATTCTAGATAATTCTAGAGCAAAGGTCTCCTCAAGAGATTCCTTGGTGGTTTGTTCAAGTTCAAGAGCTTGAGAGAGGTCCGTGATCTCATTAGCGTAATCACACTCATGACCTTCCATTTTATCAGTGGTGACCTCATGCTCCTCGAGATGAGATTCCAACTCCTCAATGTATTTCTTGGCCTCAATGGAAATAGACATGATTTCCATGAAGTTCGAACGAGCAATTTTATTCTTATGAAGAGCTTTAAATATCATTTCTCCCTTAATTTTTAAGGAAGCAACATTATCATTCCCTTCATCATTATCCTCATCATCATTAGCATTAACATCATCATCAAGAGACACATTGGGGTTCAAAGTGGGAGATACCTTTGAAGCCTTAGCCATAAGGCAAAAAGCAATAGATGATGATGTAGGATCCCTTGAAACAACGTTCAAGACCACATCTTGTTCCATGGAGTGTTGGGTTTCCTCTACATTGTTAGCATAACAAATCGAGCAGATACATGCATTTTTATCATGGCAACAAGATATAGCAAGCATATCATCATGAGATTTAGTCAAGCAATTTCTACATGATATGCATGGACTATCAACACAAGCATGACAAACATGTAAGGTGCACGAAGTGTTAAAGTCCAAAGATGGAGCATTGCAACAAGATAGTGATGAAGAGTCATCAACGATAAGCACACTATCATCATTGCAATGACCAACACTACTCACCATAACATTACATTATGGCAATCCACATGTAGGTGAAGAAGAAGAAGTTGAGAAGGCAACACGGCCAGAGGTGGAGGGAGAACAATCATCCTCACAAATCTTGGACACACCATATTTATCTTGAAGCTTTGTCCACAACTCATGAGCATCCCAGAATGACATGAGTTGAAATATAACTACATTGCTCAAAGCATCGAAAAGCACATTAGAAGCTTGAGCATTGAGATAAGAGTTTTTCTCATCCTCTAAAGATAATCTTTGGGGATCCTTTGGAGGATTCGCCCTAAATTTGGGTCCATGACCCTAAAGAGATTAAGCATGCGAATTACCCAAATATCAAAATTTGTGCCATCGAAACTAAGAGTGTCAGAGAATCCTAATCCCCTAGTCCACATATTTACTCTCTAGGCGGTTAAGCCTAACAAAGAGAGACGAGGCTCTGATACCAATTGAAAGATCGAGGATGTCGCCTGGAGGGGGGGGGTGAATAGGATCTTTAAAATAATTATGATTTAGGCTTGAACAAATGCGGAATAAACCTAGCGGTTAATTTGTCAAGCACAAAACCTACAACCACTAGGCTCACCTATGTGCACCAACAACTTCTGCTAAGCAAGATAAACAACTAAGTGATAGCAAGATATATAACAAGAAACAATATGGCTATCACAAAGTAAAGTGCAAAAGTAAAGGGCTCGGGTAAGAGATAACCGAGGCACGCGGAGACAACGATGTATCCCGAAGTCCACACCCTTGTAGATGCTAATCTCTGTTTGGAGTGGTGTGGAGGCACAATGCTCCCCAAGAAGCCACTAGGGCCACCGTAATCTCCTCACGCCCTCGCAAAATGCAAGATGTCGTGATTCCACTAAGGGACCCTTAAGGGCGGTCACCAAACCCGTACAAATAGCAACCCTTGGGGGCGGTCACCGAACCCGTACACTTTGGCAACCCTTGGGGGCGGTCACCGGAACCCGTCAAATTGCTCGAGGCGATCTCCACAACCTAATTGGAGACCTCGACGCTTGCCCGGAGCTTTACACCACAATGATTGAGCTCCGAACACCACCAACCGTCTAGGGCACCAAGGCACCCAAGATGAACAAGCTCAAGGGTACCAAGCACCCAAGAGTAATAAGCTTCTCAACTTGTAACTTCCACGTGTCACCGTGGAGAACTCAAACCAATGCACCAAATGCAATGGCAAGGGCACATGGAGTGCCCAAGTCCTTCTCTCCCAAATCCCACCAAAGCAACTAATGCTAGGGAGGAAAATGAGAGGAAGAACAAAGAAGAGAACACGAAGAACTCCAAGATCTAGATCCAAGGGTTTCCCCTCACTTAGAGGAGAAATTGATTGGTGGAAACGTAGATCTAGATCTCCTCTCTCTTATCTCCCAAAAACTAGCAAGAATCCATGGAGGGATTGAGAGATAGCAAGCTCGAAGAAGGTCAACAATGGGGGAAGAACACGAGCTCACAGGATAAGGTACATTGGGGAAGAAGACCCCCTTTTATAGGTGGGAAAAATCCAACCGTTATGCTCACACCCCGCATAGAGCGGTAGTACCGCTCGACCTCACGGTACTACCGCTAGGGGTAGCGGTACACCTTAAAGTGTAGCGGTACTACTGCTTGCCACTACTGGAATCAGCAGATTTGCCGTCTGCTAGCGGACGGCAAAGAAAGGCTTTGCTATCAGCCACCAGAAAACGGACGACAAAGAGGCAGCAGACGGCAACGGAAGGCTTTGCTATCAGCCTATCTTTGCTGTCCGCTAGCGGACGGCAAAGAGGGTGGGTGGCGGCCTACGAGGACGACCTAACGGTCATTTTCCTTGCCCTCTGCTGGCGGACGACAACAATTTTTTGCCGTCCCCCAGTGGATGGCAAAGCAAACGGCCGTTTTAACAGACGTTTCCCCCGGCCCCACCCCACTAGGTACGCTCTTTGCCATCTGCTAGCACACGGGGCAAAGAGCTGTGACCTACTAGCAGAAAAGGGGCCGCACCCGCGCCCCCACCCCTCTCTCTAGATCTCCTTCACCACCCGCGCCGCCGCCCTCAACCGCCGCTCCGCCCAGCCACCTCGCCCCCCCGCCACGCCGCCCCGTCCCATCGCCCCACTGCCACCCCGCCGCCCCATCGCCCCGCCGCCCCACCGCCCCGCCGCCACCCCGCCGCCCCGTCCCATCGGCCCGCCGCCCCTGCGCCCCGCCCCCGCCGCCCCGTCCCATCGGCCCGCCGCCCCTGCGCCCGCCCCCGCTGCCCCGGCGGCGCCCCGCCCCCGCCGCCCCGGCAGCCGCCCCGTCCCGGCGCCCGCCGCCTCCTCCACCACCGCCGGAGCCAAGGTTTTTTTTCTACTGTTATTTGTGTTTAGGTTTAGGTTAGAGTGGTAGGATTAGGTTACTGCCAGATTTAGGTTTAGATAATTAGAAGAAGAAAAAAATTGGAAAAAAGAAGAATAAGTAGAAGAAGAGGAAAAAGGGAAAAGGGAAGAGGGTTGCCGAGGGGATAGATGGTGGAGCCAGTGGGTCCCGCCGGTCCCGACGCCCATGCCGAGAACCCCCCGGTCCGAGTGCTGACCCGCTGACCGTGCGTCGCCATACCTGAGGGTGCCCGGGGACGAGCGGGTTAGGGGGTTCCTCGATGTCGATGGAACCCTAAATAACAAGTATCGTCGGTGCGAGATACATGTGGCCGTCGGAGTCGAGCACTACATCCACGTCCCACAAGTGACGCCGACGTCCGGCGTCCCAAAGCAACTGTTCTCGGCGTCAATGGCGGTCGAACACCCTAAATTCGCCAGGTGTTCGACCGTCATCGGCCACCAGAACTATTGTTGCGGGACGCCGGGCGCCGGCTTCATTTGTGGGATGTGGATCTAGTGTTCAACACCGACCGCCTCATGTAACTTGCACCGATGGTAGTTGCTATTTAGTTTACCCGGGGACGAGCGGGTTAGGGGGTTCCTCGGTGTCGATGGTACCCTAAATAGCATGTATCGTCAGTGCGAGGTACATGTGGCCGTCAGTGTCGAATACTACATCCACGTCCCACAAGTGACACAGGGGTCCTGCGTCCAGCAGCAACAGTTCTCGGTGTCGGTGGCGGTCGAACACCATTGCGAATTTGTCTGGCAGCCTTAGAGATGACGATTGAAATCTAAGTGTTGAAACTTGAAACACCCAAACTAACTCAAGTCGGTTTGGTTGTTTGAAATTTCAAAACTTGGCTTTAATCCTCATCGCAGAGGCTGCCAGACAAATTCACCAAGGTGTTCGACCGTCATCGGCCACCAGAACTATTGTTGCGGGATGCCAGGCGCCGACTTCACTTGCGGGATGTGGATCTAGTGTTCAACGCCGACCGCCTCATGTAACTTGCACCGATGGTAGTTTCTATTTAGTTTACCCGGGGACGAGCGGGTTAGGGGGTTGCTATGTTACTCATCTTTCGATTTAAATGTGCAGTTATTTTGTCGCTGCGAGGGCCTAGTGTTCGACGAGCTCCGCCCCTGCGTTCGTTGGTGAGCACAAATGACATCTCCTCCTCCCCCCTTCATTTGCTATGTTCCGGTCTTCGTGCCAATGAAACTTGCTAGCTATAGGTGTCAATCATCAGTATGCATAACCACTATGCGTCTCCCGTTCGAAAGGGTTACATCTATAAATATGCATGCATTTGCATATTTATAATCGTGATTCTTTAGAATTGTCCAACGTTATCCATGGACACCCCGAGTATGTGTAGATTGGGTTTGTTTTCCCATATGCTCTGCTCCAGATCCGATGCAGAATTTCGTCAGTGCCTCCTTGTTGTTCTTCGGGTACACATCCTCTCTTCTTATTGCCGAGACGTGTATCAGGAGAACAGCGGGGAGGTGCTGCCAAAATTTTGCGTCGGATCCGGAGCAGAGCATGGGAAAACGAACCCAATCTACACATACTCGGGTGGGATTAGGACCTATCTTTACCTATTAGCGTGTAGGTTGCATGGACGTAATAAAACTGACAAACTCCATTAACTGATGGATATGGTTTGCTTAATTATGTATATATTTCTTGTGTGTCCAGTAGGAAGTCAATATGAGTGATCGTGCGTGGATGTACACCGGTTACACTAGTCAGAAAGTTTGGACCGAGGAATGGTTAACAAAAACCAAGGGGTTTGTTAGAGCCGCATTTGCAAATGGCCAGGAATTAAGCTGGTGCCCCTGTGCCCGGTGCGACAACTATAAAAAGAGGGACGAGCTTGAAATGAGTAAAGACCTGCAGAAGTTTGGTTTTACGCCTGATTACACGGTCTGGACATTACATGGTGAGTCTGCCCAACGTGCCAGAGCCGAGGTGGTTCGTCGTCGCACCGACGAGCATGGTACCGGGACCGCAGACATGGTGCAAGACTTTGACGATGCTCGGGACTCGGACGAGGAGATGGAGGAATCTGCAAAGGCCTTCACTGAAATGTTGGAGTCCTCAAAACGTCCTCTCCACGAGCACACTGAGCTTTGTCAGCTGGATGCCATCTCACAAATAATGGCTTTGAAGGCTCAATTCAACTTGGGCAGATAATATTACGACGCGATGATGACAGTATTCGGACGATTTCTACCCAAAGGCCATGTGCTACCTCCAAACCTGTACCAGTCAGACAAAATCCTCCGTGCTCTTAAGATTCCCTATGAGAAGATACTTGCATGTGAGAAAGGATGTGTCTTATTTAGGCTTCAGTATGAGGACTTGAACTATTGTCCCATTTGCAATTCTTCCAGGTATGTTGTGGTAGACAACGGTATGGGTGAGAAGACGCAGACCAAAATACCCGTTAATGTTCTTCGGTATATGCCAATCGTACCAAGACTTCAACGTCTTTTCATGCTCAAAGAGATGGCCAGACAGATGACATGGCACAAAACGGGCAAAAGAACCGAACTAGATGCAGATGGGAATGTGATGATGGTGCACACATTGGATGGTGAAGCGTGGAAGCGCTTCGTGCATTACATAAGGAAAAAATGGTAGATCCAAGGCATCCTCGAGTCACTGTCGGCACAGATGGGTTCAGTGTGTTTGGTCAGATGGCAGCCCCATACAACTGTTGGCCCGTGTTTGTCATTCCACTCAATCTCCCCCCCCGGGCAGATTATGCAAAGAAAGAACATTTTCCTGACGTTGATAATTCCAGGGCCCAACTATCCGGGGAAGAATATGAATGTGTACATGCAGCCTCTTAAGGACGAATTGCAAGAAGCTTGGGATAATGGGTTCAAGACATACGACGCCTTTAGCAAAGAGAACTTCATAATGCGTGCCTGGTACATGTACTCGACGCATGACTTGCCAGCGTATGCGCTATTCGTTGGCTGGTGTGTGCATGGAAGGTTCCCGTGCCCCACATGCAAGGGAGCTCTTGAGTTTCGTTGGCTGACGGCAGGGCACAAGTATAGTTGCTTCGACTTGCATAGACCGTTTCTACATCCTCGCCATAAGTTCAGGAAAGACAAGAAGAACTTCATCAAAGGTAGAGTTGTCAAACACTCTGCACCACCTGCGTTGACAGGCCAACAGACCCTAGATCAGTTAAACGCTCTCGAGCCAGATCCAGAGCGTCCAGGGTATTTCAAGGGGTATAATAAGGAACACGCCTGGACTCACAAGACATGCTTCTGGGATCTGCCTTACTTCAAAGACCTCCTTTGCCCACACAACATCGACGTGATGCACACTGAAAAGAATATCGCCGAAGCCATTTTGGTACATTGTTCGGCATAGAGGGGAAATCAAAGGATAATACTAAGGCTAGAGTCGATCAAGAGGAGCTATGTGATAGACCGTTACAAAACATGAAAGAACCGAAAGGAAAGGGGAACTGGACGAAGCGAAAGGCATGGTTCAATCTTGGAAGGCCAGCTATGAAGGAAATTATTTTGTGGGTGAAAATGCAGTTGATGTTCCCCGATGGGTATGCAGCAAATCTAAAGAGGGGAGCGAGTCTTCAAAAATTGAAAATATTTGGTCTAAAAAGTCATGATTGGCACATATGGATTGAGCGGATAATGCCGGTGATGTTGCGTGGCTTCATCCCTGAGGATGAATGGCTAGTACTGGCAGAGCTGAGCTATTTCTTCCGTGTTATTTGTGCGAAAGAACTATCGCCTGGCCTCCTAGAAGAAATGGAACAGTTGGCGCCGGAGTTGATCTGCAAGTTAGAGATGATCTTTCCGCCAAGCTTCTTTAATCCAATGCAACACTTGATTTTGCATCTCCCGACCGAGGCATCATTGGGGGGGCCCGTGCAAAATCGTTGGTGGTACTCAACTGAGAGGATGCAGAAGACGCTTCGAGCAAAATGTAAAAATAAACGTAGAATAGAAGCATCGATGGCGGAGGCATTCATCACTGAGGAGGCGGCAAACTTCGTGACAGCACACTACGAAGCCAAAAATCGTCATTTGCATAATCCGAAGCCTCGGTACAATGCTGACGACCCTAAAAAGGGTCAATCCAACCTCAGCCTATTCAAAGGGAATCTCGCACCAGCCAGTGGTTGGAAACCAGTATCGTTGGATGTTGAAGAATGGTGGACCATTTCGTTGTATCTCTTCAACAACCTAACAGAAGTGCGGCCGTACATCGGGTAAGATCTCGGTACATTGTTTCACAACTTCTAATTCCTTTGAACTGCTCTTATTCCTGGATATTTGATGCAGTCGATACATCGCCATATTCTCGTATAGAGCGGTGATCCAAAAGGATTCCGTCGAAGAGTATGAGCTTCTGGCAAAGCAAGGAGCCGAATATCCCGGTTTCATCTCTTGGTTCAAAAAAAGGTAATTTCCATTAGACCCTTTCATTTATTTGGCTAATTTGAGACTAATGCAACAATCCTTTCATATTAAACTTGTAGGCTAATTCAGAGATTATGGATGCCGAATTGAGACAAGTAGCTAATGGTTTTGACTATAAGGTCCGTTCATTTGACAAATACGACATCAACGGGTATCACTTTCGTACCTATGGCAAAGAGCTATCTATGGCCGACCGAAAGTCTACAAATTGTTGTGTCTCTCCTATCGGCGAAGGAGGTATCGAGTATTATGGAAGAGTTGAAGCAATTTATGAACTTCAATTCTATGGTGAAAACCCACCAAACGTCGTAGTCTTCAGATGTTATTGGTTCCAGCCGAGGGAGACTAGAAGGACTCATGAACATATAGGGCTAGTCGAAATCAAACAAAGCACCCATTTGGATGTTCCCGATGTCTATATTATGGCTCAACAGGCAACCCAAGTTTTCTATCTACCGTGGGCCTGTCAAAGTGATCCAAATCTCAGTGGTTGGGATGTCGCTTATGAAGTGCCGCCACGTGTTAGACCACCTCCCCCCAATGAAGAGGATTATGAACCTCACATTAACCAAGACACATATGACGAAGGAGAATTCTTCCAAGAAACACGTCTTTCCAAAAAACGTTTCAAGAACCGCTCTACTCCACCCCAGAACATTGAAGTAGACAACGATAGTGAATCCGACTTCACCCCTGAGCCGGAACAAGAAGAGCCGGAAGAAGAAGTTACTGCTGCAGATGACCTGTCAATGCTTGAACGATTACGTAAAGGTGGCCTTCCACATGATGATGCATTTATTAATGATGATGATGAGCACGTCATTACCGATAGTGATGATGATGATGCATTTATTAATGATGATGATGAGCACATCATTACCGATAGTGATTATTAGGTATTCAAATTTTTATGTTGTACTTGATTTATATAGTTATTTGTATGATTGTATGATTTATATAGTTGGTATGTATAATTTTCTTACTTTGTATGATTGTTTCTTATACGTAGTGCAATGGTCTTGATGTCCGTCCCCTCGGCCCTCGCCCGCTTTATGATTCGGATGTGGTAAATTCTCTTTCATAACTATTTGTTGCATTTCGCATTTATGACAATTATGGCCATCAAGTTGACATAGAGATATTTTAATCTAGGAGGTATGTGAACCGGAATTTGAAACCGACCCTCTTGTCGAGAAGTTAAATTTAGTTGAAAAAGAAAATGAGTATTTGAAAGAAAAAATTAAAAGAATTGAAGAAGAGAAGATGACATTGGAGTTGTATGTTGCCGATGTCATCGATGATCACAAGATGAAGATGAATGCAATGCGCTTGAAGATGGATGCAATGCGCCTGAAGCTTAAGAAGATTAGAAAATATGCCATTGATAATGAGGCTTGGTATCATTATGCCGTTGGATCAATGTTACCTTAGTTGCGATCTTCATCACATTTGTTGTGATGAGGGTAAGTTTTCTCTAGTGTTTTGCTTTACAAATGGATACTTAGCTTATTTTCCTCCTAAATGGCATAATTACCTAAGTTAGATAAAAAATGAGCTATACTTAGCTTATTCAGTTCATTTATGACATACTTAGCATACTTAGGTCAAAATGGCATGATAATCTTTGTTACTTCCAAAATGATATAGACTTAGCTTATTTTCCTCGAAAATGACATAATAACCTTACTAAGCTCCAAAATGACCTATTTACCTAGCTTAGCTCTAAAATGACCTACACTTAGCATTTTTACCTAGCTTAGCAATAAAATGGCATTTTTACCTACCTTAGTTAGAAGAAAAAGAAGATAAAGAAGAGGAGAGGAGAAAAAGAAAGAGAAAAAAAACTTCTTCTTCTTCTAACTAGTCTTCTTCTTCTTCTTCTAACTTTCATCTTTCCCAATTTGCAGATTTGCTTTACATGAGGAAGCTTGGATTCATGGAGTGTACTATTCTTCTGGTGCTTCCTTGTTGTTTATGAAAACTTGTTTGGATATGTATGTCTATATGGATATGTTGTTGGAAACTTGTTTCTGGTTATGTATATATGGATATGTTGGACTTTGTTGAATTATGTTGTTGGATTTGATGAAATATGTTGTTGGACATGCTGTTGGATATGTTGGATATGTATGCATGTATATCTGTGTTTGAAACCATGTCTAATTAATTGGATTGAAATAAAAACAGGGGATATATAGCCTCTTTGCCGTCCGCTAGCAGATGGCAAAGAGGACACGTGGCAGTCACCTGTGCAAACCAGGAACACTGGCTGCCTATTTGGTCATTTGCCGTCTGCTAGCGGACGACAAAGTGACCAAATAGGCCTGGCAAACAGGGCCATCTATGCCGTCTGCTGGCAGACGGTATAGCTGGCCACGTGGAAGCTTCCCAGTGCTGGCCTAGCTAAGCTCTTTGCCGTCTGTTACCGGACGGCAAAGAGCGCCGTTAACCCCCTAACGGCTCTCACCCCACACCACTGCCGTCCGTTCTCTTTGTCGTCTGTTGGCCTCGGATGGCGGACGGCACAATCCTTTGCCGTCCATTTCTGCAAAGCGGACAACAAAGAAGGCCTTTGCTGGCACGTGTTCAGACGGACAGTTTGCCGTCCGCCGGCTGACGGCAAAGGAATCTGCAGCGGTACTAAAAAAATACGTCTGTGCCTACCACCGCTAGACTTAAGACGAGTTTTTGGTCCGGAGCGGAAGTAGCCATGGAAGTAGCCGCGGTAGTACAGCCCCAAGAGCGGTAGTAAAAAATTACATCCCCTCCAAGCGGTAGTACCGCTCCCATGAGCGGTAGTACCGCTGCAGCCTTTTTAAGGACACCAAAACTGGCACAACTTCTGCAAACGGACTCCGAATTCAACGAAACCAAGTTTGTTGGAAAGCTAGCGACAAGGGCTAACACAATCTTGACAGAAATAAAAATAAGAAGGAAATTAGAAAAGGCCCATAAGAAAATGGTGAGAGCCCTTCCTTGAATAAGACTGGTAAAACCTCCAACGTCGAAAACGCAACAGAAGAAGCATGTGAACTCCTTTTTCAGTGAACTCGAGCTTGCCAAGAAGATGACCATAAGCTCCAAATATCACAAGGAGAAAACCAAACAAGAACCAAGAAAGATGATGCAAGCATGGAATGGTTTGAGCTCTCCACAAACGATCCGATCAAGCTACTCACTTGAGAGCCCCCCTTGATAGTATGGCAATCGACCCTATAACCCGGTCTCCATCATGAGACCGGTAAAATAGAGAACCTATCAAGGGAAAACATTTGCCTTGCACGAAGTCCACTTGAGCTAGATGATGACGATCTTGACTCCCTCAAGTTGGACCACCTTTTGTGATTGCGTTGGCTCGATGAAGGCTAGTTGATTGCTCCCCCATACTCCACTATGGGTGAGTCACTCTTCGGCACACCTTCACAAGTCCATTGACACCACAATGAGTGGCAAGCTTCAAGGATGATCTCTTCGTGATGCTCCACTTGAACTTGCACACCGCAAACTTGATGACGATCACCACTTGATGCCATCCTCCATGGGTTGTATGAGATCTTCCTCTTGATGCAAACCCATGGAAACAAACCTAACCCCACATAGAACTCACACATAGATCCTGGGTTAGTACACAAAGCGTAATGGACAATGCTTACCATGCGATGGGATCACTTGATCCCTCTCAGTACATCTTCTACGCTTTGTGAGTTGATCAACTTGATTCACTCTTGACTTAGTCTTGATCAACCTTGAACATTTCCAACTCTCTTCATTTGGATGATGCCTTGAAGGTTAGCATGAATTATCACACAATCTTCTTCTTCAAGACATGCTTGCAATAAGCTCAACTCGCACATGACCAATCCTTGGATAATTCCTTAATAGCACCTTGGTCAACACATAAACTCCTTGAAACCAACACATGGACTTCAAACAATTCCAATGGATAATTCCTTCAAATATAACTCAATGCAACCATTAGTCCATAGAGAATGTCATCAATGACCAAAACCACACATGGGGGCACCGCATGTCCTTTCACTCGTCATGTCAGTGATCTCATCCGAGACTCCGAACAATCTTCGGTCACCAAAACACATCACTCATAATACAAATCGTCATCGAACGTTAAGCGTGCGGACCCTACGGGTTCGAGAACTATGTAGACATGAACGAGACACATCTCCGATGAATAACCAACAACGGAACCTGGATGCTCATATTGGTTCCTACATATTCTACGAAGATCTTTATCGGTCAAACCGTAATGACAACATACGTCATTCCCTTTGCCATCGGTATGTTGCTTGCGCGAGATTCGGTCGTCGGTATCTTTATACGTAGTTCAATCTCCTTACCGGCAAGTCTCTTTACTCGTTCTGTAATGCATCATCCTGCAACTAACTCATTAGTCACATTGCTTGCAAGGCTTAACATGATGTGCATTACCGAGAGGGCCTAGAGATACCTCTCCGATACTCGGAGTGACAAATCCTAATCTCGATCTATGCCAACCCATCAAACACCTTCAGAGATAGATGTAGAGCATCTTTATGATCACCCAGTTACGTTGTGACGTTTGATAACACACAAGGTATTCCTCCTGTATTCAGGAGTTGCATAATCTCATAGTCAAAGGCATATGTATAAGTCATGAAGAAAGCAATAGCAATAAAACTTAACGATCATTATGCTAAGCTAACAGGTGGGTCTTCTCCATCACATCATTCTCCTAATGATGTGATCCCGTTCATCAAATGACAACACATGTCTATGGTCAGGAAACTTAACCATCTTTGATTAACGAGCTAGTCAAGTAGAGGCATACTAGGGACACTTTGTTTTGTCTATGTATTCACACATGTATCAAGTTTTCGGTTAATACAATTCTAGCATGAATGATAAACATTTATCATGATATAAGGAAATATAAATAACAACTTTATTATTGCCTCTAGGGCATATTTCCTTCAGGTGTGGGGGCGCGAGGCGAGGCTCGTCGCACGACGCGAGGACCACCGAAGCCCGGAGGCGGTCCATGAGCCGAGCGGGGCTGTCCACCTGACGGGGTCGCCGAAGGGCCGCCGGTGACCGGCGGCGACGAGGCGACGAGAGTTACCTGCTGCTGAAAGGGAAACACCTTATCATCAAAGTAAACGTGTCGGGAGGTGAATACACGATGTGAGACAGGCTCGTAGCAGCGATAGCCTTTAGTGTTAGGTGGGTAGCCAAGGAAGATGCAAGCGATGGAGCAGGGTGCAAGCTTATGAGGCGCAGTGGCGGCGATGCTAGGATAGCAAAGACAACCAAAAATGTGAAGCTCATCATAAGAGGGTGGTGCACCGAAGAGAAAATGATGGGGTGCAAAGTTCCTGCGAGTACGACAGGGGCGGATGTTAATGAGGAGTGATGCGGTGGCAAGAGCGTCAGGCCAAAAGCGCGGAGGCACATTGGCATGGAAGAGAAGCGTCCGAACACAGTCATTAAGAGTATGAAGAACGCGCTCAGCGCGACCGTTTTGTTGCGAATTGTACGGGAATGTGAGACAAAAAGTCGTGCCATGTGTGATGAGGAGAGTGCGTACAACTAAGTTGTCGAACTCCTTCCCGTTATCTGTTTGAAACGCAAGAATGAGACGGCCAAACTGCGTGAAAACATAGGAGTAGAATGCAGCCAGAGTGGATATAATATCGGACTTACGCCACAACGGGAAGGTCCACACATAGTGCGAAAAATCATTAAGAATAACAAAATAATAAAGGTATCCCGTATTACTCGCAACTGGAGAGGTCCAAACATCACTATGAATTAACTCAAACGGGTACGATGCAACTTGAGAAGACGCCCTAAAAGGAAGACGAGCATGTTTGCTGAGGCGACAAGCATGACAAGAGTGATCGTTGATCTTATTACACGTGAAAGAAAAACTCCGAAGTATATGACGAAGGGTGGCGGGGTTGGGATGACCCAAGAAAGAATGCCAAAGATCCACACCGGTGGCGAGGGCAATGTGGTCGACGGAGGTGGTGGAGGCGGTGGAGTGGACCGGGTAGAGCTCGTCAGGGCTGTCACATCGGTGGAGTACCATACGGGTGCGAGCGTCCTTAACAGAAAAATCACACTCGTCAAACTCAAGGGTAACATGATTTTCATGTGTAAAAGAACGAACAGAGACAAGATTTTTAATAAGATTAGGAGAAACTAAGATGTTAGATAATGACAATGGAGTAGAAGTAGGCGGAAAAGATGCATGTCCTATGTGAGTAATGGGAAGTGAGGAACTGTCACCAACGGTGATGCGAGCGGAGGTGTGGACGTGATATGAGGTGTGGAGGTTACTGGGATGAGCAGCCATATGCGCGGTAGCTCCAGTGTCCATATACCAATTGCCGCCGCCGGTGTAGGTCGACGGAGAGGGAGCGGAGTGCAGGGCCGCCAAGAGAGCCGGGTCCCACATCACATGTGGGAGCGCGGGCTACTGGGACGGGGCCGTCAGGGGCAGCGGCGGTATCCCTCCTGGTTGTGGCGGTTGTCCGTAGGAGAGGGGCCCGTAGGGCGCCGCATAGGGCTGCAGCGCGGCGTAAAACGCCTGATGGGAGGGAGGCCGCGCGCCGGTGGAGGTGGGGCGGTGCGGGTTGGGAGGGGAAGGAGAGCGGAAGCGGGAGGTGGGTGGCGGCAGCGACCGGCGGCGGCGGTGGCACGAGGAGGGCGTGGCGGCGGCGGCGTTGGGAGATGGTGGCGGTGGCGACCAGCGGCGGCGAGAGAGGAGCCGGCGCCGGCGCTGGCGGCGGCGGGTGGCAGCGGCGGGAGGAGGTAGCGGCGGCGGCTAGGGTTAGGACCGACTTGCGATAGATGCCATGTAGAAGATAATGTTTAGGCCGTGCGACACAATTGCATTGATCAGTGCACTGGGCACGTATATATGATGTATAGGATGAGGGTCACAACCTCAACTATACAGGAAAAGTAGGTTGTGGGTCCAAGACATAATATACATGTATAATATATTCAACAAGTACTAGTAAGGAACTACTAATTGGTTCTAATTTGCAGAGCGGCCACTAGTTAACTAGATGGAGCAATACGGTTTGGGTTCGAAAAACATAGAGTAGCTAATTGGTCGGTTTCTCATGCTCAACCCACCTAACCTACCTGTCGTGAAAAGAATCAAAGTAGTACTCCCTCCGTCTGGAAATATTTACCGGACAAATGGATGTCTCTAGATGTATTTTAGTTGTAGATACATCTATTTTTATCCATTTTTCCGACAAATGTTTTGAGACGGAGGGAGTAGTATATATCCAACTAAAAATTGTCGAGTCCTTGTCGATTTTGGTTAACTAATTTTTTTCCCGGTCCAAGATTTTGTCTCCGTGTACTTATAGGATCTCTGATGAGACGCGTGCTTCTTCTATCAGCTGAACGAGCAGGATGCGTGGTCAAAGCCCAAGCTCGCCGGCCTTGTACTTCCAACGGAGAACATGATACGTGTCTGGATGATTGCTTGTGGAAGACGTACAACAATGCACGCTTCTACTCGTAGAACTCGCGTGTCAGTGAGACAGTGAATCGCCGGATCGGTTAGTTTTTTCACTTGAAGTTGAACACCCGGGCTTACGTACGTGTTGCGCGATCGATGACGCCTGCGTGTTCCCGTCATTTCTCAAGGCAGGCAGAGAGTGATGAGCACCGGGGCGGGGTGAATCGGAGGAAGGCACGGGAAGAAGACGGCCGTTACATACCCCTATTCCCTCCGTTCTAAAATAGATGTTAGTATAAAGTTGAGTCATTTATTTTAAAATAAAGGGAGTAGATCCCAATGGCGCGACACGGACGCCAAGGCCCAACAGGGAACTACGGAGATGGACAGGGGAGAATAACCACCAGCCATTTTGGTCGGAACAGTGTGATCTTCGTCGACGTCCAGGACCAGGCCGGGTGAAGTTTCCTCGCGGCAGCGATCTCACCGAAATTCCACCCTTAGTCAAGGTGCGCTGTAGGTCCCTGTCAGCCCGACCGCCATCAAGGTATCCAGGAACACAGCGCCCCATGCACATGTATCCTTCTTTGTCTGTATGTGTATGATTGTAATCTTCTTGCGTGCAAGTGTAAGGTGTAAGAGCATCTACAACCGGACGCCTCAAACCATCCCTTATACATCGCGGACGCGTTCGGTCCGTGGAGAGAGAGAAAAAAAAATGATCTAACCGAATTTCTCGTATCATCCATATAAATTCAGCATGTCCGTAAATCCTCATATCCATCTCAAATATGAGGAGGATATGAGGGTGTACGGACGTGCCCGGGCGCACCCGGACAATCCGCCATAGGACGCGGACCCACCTTGGATCATCTTTTCTCTTTCTTTATTCTTTTTTTATTTCTTTTTTTTCGTCTTCACCAATCACGTGCAAGTGACCGGATATACGAGGAGAAAAACGGTAGTGTGGCTGCGCGTACAGATAAATGAGGGGTCAAAATAAACCCGCCCAATCACTGATCGGGCGCGTCCGCAGACATATAAGGGATCATATTTGCTATGTCCGGTTGTAGATGATCTAACACCCGTCGCTTTTTCCAGTTACCAGATTCATAGTTGAAATTTTGCGATATGCAGGAGGGTCGATCGTGGACCACGTGCCAAGCATAACGTGGAGAAGTAGACAAAATGCCCCGACTTGACATTTTTATCGAGGGTCAAATGTATCCTCAATCAGCTGCATCGTTAGGATATGACGTGGCGTTTTAAACTTTGTTTAACAATATGGAATCAACTCTTTGCATTGCACGTCGCTCGGTCAAGTAGCTAGCTAGTGTAGTCAGAGAGTGATTTTAATTAGTTAGTTTATTTAACCGCTTTTCCCTTGAAAAAGTTGACATCGGCACATTACGTAATCTATCCTTTGGGACACGAGAATTTCACAGGAAGAACGTTTCCTGCAAAAGTTTATTAAACCGTTGCATTGATTCCAGTCACCAATGTCTTGCTGTAAAATACAAAAATTTCCACGACTATGTAAGCTGATTGATGTTTTGGCCCTTGATTAACAAACTCATCGGGGCCTTAGAGCATCTCCAGCCGCGCCCTCAACAGGCCCCTTCAGACGATTTTTTCGGCGCCGGCGCCAAAAAACGGCCCAGTCGCGTCTTCAGGACGACGAAAAGCGTCGGTTCAGTCTTTTTTCCGCCTAGTGGCCGCAGGCCGAACCCGGCGCGCTGGGGGCGCTTGGGGGCTCCGGCACAAGGGAAAAGCGCGGCTGGCCCACGCCGTCAGGTGAAAAGTCAAGATTTTCTTTCCCGACTCGCCTCCCACTCCCCGCGCTCTCGGCCGTCACTAGGTATATCCCGGCGCCGCCCCGCCGCCCTTCACCGGTAGATAGCCATTCCCCGCCGGAAAAATAGCAGAGGTTCGCCGCGGCAGCGCCTCCGACACCAGCTGGGCGTTTCCGGCCGCCGTTTTCGGCCGCGGAGGGGCAGTTTAGTGGCGGGTGCACGCCCACTGCGCGCAAGGTGTTCGGCGATTTGCCTGCCTCGGCGATGGACTCGGATGACGAGGAAGTGCTCGTCGCGCTGCTGGAGGAGGAAGCCGAGGCCGACGTCCAGGAAGAAGAGCATCTCATGGTGCTCGCCGCCCTCGCCCAGCTGCTGGCGAGCAATGAAAAGCCGCGGCGAGGTGGCTCGGCGCCGGGGCGGGTGAAAGCAAAGAACCGGCATCGTCTCGAAGGCTACTGCATGCTCTACTCCGACTACTTCGCCGATGCTCCACTTCACGGCGACAGAACATTTCGGCGCCGTTATCGGATGAGCAGAAAGCTTTTCCTCAGGATTATGAATTCCATCCGGGAGTTCGACAACTACTTCAAATGCAAGATGGATTGCACCGGCAAACTTGGATTCACCTCCATCCAGAAATGCACAACAACGATGAGGATGCTTGCATACGGAGCTCCCGGTGACTCACATGACGACTATGGGCGCATGGCCGAGTCCACCAGCATAGAGTGTTTCTACAAGTTCTGTCGGGTAGTGGTGGCAGTGTTTGGACCGCAATACTTGAGAACACCAAATGCGGAAGACACTGCTCGGATCCTAGCATAGAATGCAGCAAGAGGATTTCCTGGGATGCTTGGAAGTATCGACTGCATGCATTGGAAATGGAAGAATTGCCCATTTGCTTGGCAGGTGATGTACAAAGGCGCCAAAGGCGGTTGCAGTGTGGTACTTGAGGCGGTGGCCACACAGGACCTCTGAATTTGGCACTCCTTCTTTGGTATGTCAGGAACTCACAATGACATCAACGTGCTGCAGTGCTCTCCTGTCTTTGCCAAGCTTGTTAAAGGTCATTCTCCTCCGGTGAACTTCGAGATCAATGGGCGGCACTACAACAAGGGGTACTATCTAGCTGATGGCATCTATCCGAGATGGTCGACATTTGTGAAGACCATCAAAAACCCTGTGCCTGGAGGTAAGAACGTCTGGTTTGCGAAGATTCAGGAGGCTTGCAGGAAGGATGTCGAGCGGGCATTTGGTGTGCTCCAATCTCGATTTGCTGTTGTTCGGTACCCCGCTCAGACCTGGTCGAAAGATCAAATGTGGGAGATCATGACCTGCTGTGTCATCTTGCACAACATGATCATTGAGAGCGAGCAGGAAGAGCCAGTGTTTGACACTGAACCATACCACAGGCAGGGTCCTCTTGCCGAAGTTGATCACCAGCTACCGGCAACCTGGACTGCCTACCTCAGTATGCGTCAGGAGATCCGAGACTCACAGGTGCATCATCAACTGCAGCAAGATCTGATAGAGCACCTATGGAGGCTCAAGGGCGACACCGGGCGCGACGTGTGAAGAAATATGAGTTTTTATTTGTTGAATTATATAATTTGTATTGAACTATTTGTTGTTGAACTATTTTGTTGAAGTATTTGAATTTTCTGTGATGAAATATGTGATAAAAAAATATTTATGTTGATAATTGAACGCCGAGCCACGGCGAACCACGCCGAATATGGGCCTATTCTCGCCCATATGGGCCTTTCCCGCCGAAATGGGGCTTCAAAAGTGGCCAAAGTCAGCGACTGGGGACGACGACTGGGCGCAAAACCGCCCCAGCGCCGAACGAATCGCCGGCTCGCCCCCAGGGGGCGATTTTTATACGTCCTGGAGGGGCCAACGGCTGAAGATGCTCTTAACGTAACTGAAAGAACTCAGTCTCTGAAAGTTGTTCCCTGATGAATTGATAGCTTCAAACAATACTGGCATATTGACAAGTGCAGCTTGGTCAGATTAGTTCTTGATTAACATCACGTTTACATTTGAACACAACCGCACCTACTAGTTAAGTATGTAGCTACTGTCACCTAGTGAGGTTTGATCATGTCACTGATTACAGCAGCCAACGCCCGGCAATCATGTCAACCAGCTTGATCGGTTAACAATACATGCATGCATGCATTGCCTGGCTTGCTTGACCAAGTCTGTCGCGTTCAGCCTCTCGAATTTGTTACTCCCTCTGTCCCATAATATAAGAACATTTTTCAAACTATGTTAGCTTATGCACCCATTGTCCAAATACATATTTTGAAAAGTTGAAAAATTCGGAACAAAAATTCCACGGGTATATCCGGACATTCTACGTTCATGCACAAAGTTTCGGTGAAAAACAACGTTTTTTATAAAAAAGATAAAGAAATGCAAAATGAATAGTTGTAATGAAGCATCAGAAATTGTCGTTTTTACACAAGCCAAAAAAACCTTGTTTTTCACCGAAAACTTTGTGCACGTACATAGAATGTCTGGATATACACATGGGATTTTTGTTTGAAATTTTTCAACTTTTCAAAATGTGTATTTAGACAATGAGTGCATATGCACCTAAGAGTCATTGCCAATTTTCGTGAAAAACGTTCTTATACTATGGGACAGAGGAAGTAACAAATAGGTCAACCATTGTTGCGTTTGAGAGCTAACTTTTTGATCCCCTAGAAACAATGCGTTTCCACAACCAGCACTTAAAAATAGTCGCTCAACTCATCGGTACCTTGAAGAGAAAGAAAGGGGGAAAACTCCAGAGACCCAGCTCAGCAGCGTGTTTTTCTTGGAATTGCAAGGAACCGAGTAAACAGTAAACAATGCGTTTCCACAAAGGACCTTCAGCCACAGATCAGTACGCGCACAAGCTAAGACAGAGAAATCAAAGTGGCCAGAGCACATCCTTTTTGTCAATCTGAAGCGCGAAACGGTGCCAGATCCAGCTTGGTGGCACGTACTCCTACTACGTAGTACTTCCTCTGTAAACTAATATAAGAACGTTTAGATTACTACTTTAGTATTCTAAACACTTTTATATTAGTTTATGGAGGGAGTACTTAGCAGCGCGGCAAACCCGGTCCCTAGTCCATGGTTGGTCAAGAACTGTTCAAAGTTTCGGACCGATGGAAAATGTCTCCCCTGACCAGATTTTCGTCAACTGCCTACGACTCAAGCAATGGAAGCAGCATACTTCATTATTGTCCCCCGCCCTATCTCTCTATCTCGCTATTTTATACTCCGAGAAGGGCAAATTAATTATGTGGTCACCCTTGGTACGTGTGATTAACTAAGCTAGCCTTCCAGCTCAAAAATGAAAAAATATGCCAGCTTTGGACGACGGCATAAACTAGAACCCAACCTAATCCATCACCGTCATATCCGAAAGAGTCCTGGAAACTAGATGGTTTGTTTAATATGCCTGACCTTCTAGAGGCTGCGGGATTTCATGACTTCGTGTGCAACTAATTTGGTGTTCATGTCACAGTCAAAAGACAAATTGATGTTCATTTCGGCGGTTAAATAATTGATGTTCCTCTCATGGAACTTTGTAACCATTGGAAACTGGACATTTTATTTTATAGTGTAAAAAACGTTCTTATATTATGGGACAGAATAAGTAGTACCAATGATATAGCTTTTAGGCGGTGGATCCTATTTGGCGCTTACAGTTTAGTTTTATCTTTCTTTTCCTTTTTCCCTTTTCGTTTTCTGTTTTTCTCTTTTCTTCTTCCGTGTGGATGAACTGTTTGCAAATGTGAATGTTTTCTTCAAATAGATGAAGTCCTTTTGAAATTCTAAGGACTTCTTCAAATTCGATGAACTTTTTTCAATTTCGATGAACTTTTTCTTCAAAATTGATGAACTTTTTATTCAATTCAATGAACATTTTTTCCAATTTTGATGAACTTTTTTTTCAAGTTTGATGAACTTTTTTCTAAATTGACGAACTTTTTTTAAAATCTGTAAACTATTTTTAAAATTTGATGATTTTATCTTCAAAATCGATGAACTTTTTATAACTAGTGAACTTTTTGATCAAATCGGTGAACTTTTTTCAAATTTGTGAACTTTTTTCGAAATGAACTTTATCGTAAATTTATGAGCTTTTTTCTCGTCAAGTATTGTTTCAGAGGATATATTTTGTAGATGATATTCGTTCAAAATTAACAATTTAGTTCACTAGCTTTTTTACTTTTGATTCTAATTGTTTTTTCTCTGCCATCTACTTTAGAATCCAGCTTGAAAACTGTTCGTGAAAACAGAAACGAATCGAGACCTCGCTTTAACGAAGGAAAAAACGATTCGCTAAAACGCTTCCAGAACCAGTCGTAAGTTGGGCCAAAGTAGAAGCAGCCTACAAGTCCTTGCTGCAGGCACAACTTCTCCTAATCGGCATAGAAGGCGCCGATCAGGAGCTCCCTTTTTTCTTGAGCGGTGGTTTTGCTTTTTAGGTGCGGGGTGTGTCCAAATTTGAGGTCATGGGTTAAATCAAGCCTGTTATCTGGCACAAGGTATCCAGGCCAGCCCAATGTTCATATTAGCCGAAGGCTACCGAGTGTGGCGTTTCTGCTCGCGAGCTCATCTGCACCCACCCTGAAGAAAAAAATCAAAACAAATACTAAAAAAATTCAAAAGATTTCAATTTTTTTTGTGTGGTAGATAAGTTTATGTGTGAGGTGCGCTTCAAGTTTCAACTCATTTGGACATTTGTGCAACTCTCAGCAAAAAATATAAATTCAGGGTATGTAAAAAAGTTTACTGTTCACACACTGTTCCAACCTAATTTGTTTTTTCGCTGAGAGCTGCTTAGATGTCCAAATAAGTACAAATTTTGAGCGAGCCTCATGCATAAACTTGTCTATCACACAGAAAACATTTTTTTATTTATTTTGATATTTTTTTTACCGGGTGCAGATGAGCCTGGGCACCGAATTGGGTTTTCGAAGTCTTTTCTTCTACTAATGTTTAATGTATGTACCTGCACCAACGTGAGAGCTACATCTCGCTTACGGTGAGAATAGCTCTCATCTGGTTGAAGGTTTTTCCTCTGTTGTTTCTGGGCTGGCCAGTTTAATATGTCTTTTTTACAACAATTTTTTTCAATGGTTTTACTTTTTCCTTCTGGGTTTTATTTTGTTTCTTTCCGTTTTCCATTCATTTTGCACTTGTTTCTTCATTTTTTTTCATTTCCTTTTTCTTTGATTTCTTTTGTTTCTTTTTTGGTTTTCATTGTTTTATTTCTTTTGTTTCTTTTGGTTTTCATTCTACACTTTTCATATATGTTAATCATATTTTTCTAATACATACTCCCTCCATCCCATAATATAAGATGTTTTCTGACACTAGTGTAGTGTCAAAAAATGTCTTAAATTATGGAAAGAGGGAGTATTTAACATTTTCAAATAGAAGATTAACATTTTTTAATACATGGTCAACATTTTTTCTATACTCATTTTAAACATTTTTCAATTGCTTGACAAATATTTTTCACATACAAGATTAACATTTTTTAATACATGGTTAACATTTTTTTCTATACACACTTAGCATTTTCCATATATAAGATTAATAATTTTTAATGCATGGTCAACACTTTTTCTATACACATTTAACATTTTTCAAATGCTTGATTAATATTTTTAAAATACACATTTATTTATTTATTCAAATGCTTGATTAACATTTTCTAAATACATGATCAAATTACACATATTGTATATTTTTTGTATAAAGTATTTTTGGTATACAGGAACATTTTCTTTATACACATTTAACTTTTTTTTCAAAATGCTCGTTAACATGTTTTAATATAATGTCAACATTTTTATACACATTTTAAACATTTTTCAAATGAGTAACATTTTTTAATACATGGTCAATATTGTTTTCTATACATATTTTGAAAGCTTACAATGCTTGATTTACATTTTTCAAATACAAGTTTGACATTCTTTTTAATACGTGGTCAACCCTTTTCTATACACATTTTTCAAATGTGTGATTAACATTTTTTCAAGTGTTGACTAAAATGTTTAAACACATGATCAACTTCTTTCACACATATTGTATATTTTTCATATACATGAGAAATATTTTCTTTATGCACATTTAACAACTTCAAATGCTTGGTTAGCATTTTTTTCAAAAAATTTATGTAATGTGTCTTTTGTAATATATGCATTTTCAATATTTTGAAAGTATAAACGAAACTAAAAAAATGAAAACAAAAAACATGAAACTAATCAATAAAAGTTTCATCGTTGTGGATGGAACGAACACGACGATCCAGAGAGACGTTGGTTGCCGAAGACTGAGAGAGGATAGAAAGATGTGTCGGTTGCGGATGGCAACCGAATGACGGCTGGGCAAGGGGAGATTTCCATCTGATTAAGGAGTATGTGCTAATTAATCACAACACTAACCCTAATATATGCTTGTCCATGTTCACACGACTTTTCAAGTAGTACCATCATCTTGAAAGATTGTCCATTGTTGTACCATCACCTCAAGAGGATTCTCCTTCAAAAGTTCTTCAATTCAAATCCTTGATGAGGACCTGAAATATAAACTCACAAAGAGAAAGAGTGTAATATGATGCTTTGAACAGACATAGTTCAGGAAGATACTCGCTCCAATTCTTGCAAGTCCCGAAGTCGTTGTATACAAATTCCATGAACATATTTCTGGAATATAGAAGTTGATAGAGACTTGGTAAATAAATCAGGAAGATTTTCGGATGATTTAACTTGCAAGATTCTTATTTCCCCGCTTTTCTGGAGTTCATGGGGGGAAACAACTTAGGAGCATTATTCTTAGTGATATTGCTCTTGATGTAACTTATTTGCATCTATGCAACACAAGCCACACTATCTTCATAGATAATGGCAAGTGATTCTTCACATGACTATTGTATGTGGTTTATCATTCTTTGAAGCCACACACATTCGCGTGATGCCTCATATAATGAAATTGTTTCAAAATGATTGGTATATTTTGCCACTTGTTTCGAAAAATTCCCATGCTATGGTAGTCCCACCATGTAGGACCACAAAGTCGGTCTATGATCAACCATTATGGGGATCAAATTAATAGTGAACATCTGTGAATCCAATCATATTAGAGTCTTAATTTATCTAGAACTAGAAAATAGGCCATGATCATATGTGCCTTGGAGATATGAAAAAATTTCTTCACTCATGACCTATGCTGTTTGGTGGGAGCTACGTGTATCTAGCAATTAGATTTACTGCAAATGCAAGGTCAGGTCTTGTGCAATTTGCAAGATACATGAGCACTCCAATGACACTTGAATATGGAACCTCGGGTCTCAACATCTCTTCTCCATCATCCCTTGGCCCGAATAGATCTTTCTCTACGTCTAAAAATGAACCATCATGGGAGTTTTAGATGGATATGATTTTTCCATATTGAATTTCTCAAATATTTTCTGGACATAGGTAACTTGGTGTACCATGATTCCCCAGGAAAGGTGCTCAAGTTGAAGACCTGAGCAAAATTTGTCTTTGTTCAAATCCTTCATCTCAAATTCCATCTTTAGGTGATTGTGTACTTCATCAACGTCTTGTGTCTTGCCAATGATGTTGAGGTCATTGACGTGTACTAAAATGATGCAAAATCATGTAAAAGACTTTTTGATAAGACACGTGGGGGATCATCATTGTTGGAGTAACCTTTCCGAACAAGGAACTCGCCGAGTCGGTTGTACCACACCCATCCCAACTACTTTAAGTCATATAATGACTTATTCAGTTTACACAATACATGTTGCATTTTGCGCTTGCATTCATAACATAGAATCCGTCAGGAACCTTCATGTGTATATCTCCTAATCTAGTGACCCATAAAGATATGTGGTCACAAGATCCATCAACTGCATAGTTAGACGACTTTACACTGCCAAAGATATAAGGTATAAAAAAGTGATTCCACTCATTACATGAGAACATGTCTCATTGAAATCAATGTCAGGTCTCTGCGTGAATCCATGTTCCACAAGCCTTGTTTTATATCTCACCACCTCATTGTTCTCATTCTTTTTCCGGAAAAAACCCCATTTGAACCCCATAGGAAAAACATTGGGAGGTGTCGGTATTCTTTCAGTGAATATCTTCTTTTTGTTAAGCGAGGCAATTTTCGCGTGTTACTGCATCCTTCCATTGAGGCAGTCGGAGCTCACGATTGTCCTTGGATCATGATCATTCAGAATGGTTTTTGTAATTGTAGGAGAAAAATAAATGTCGACAATCATAGACTTACGGTCGAAAGATTCTCCAGAATCGATATAGTTGATGGAAATTTCATGCACCCTTGATGAGTCAATGTGATTTCTCAATACACGTGAGTCTAAGTGTTTTGATTGTCCAACTAGTGTGTGCAAACTGAAGCTGGGTTGTGGAGGTTCCCTTCCAATGGGTGTATATTATCCATCAGACGATTGTCAATGTTGAGTTGACTTACGTTTACTGGCTCCAAGGATTTTCTCCTCGATTTCCTTTGTTGCTTGTTGGAAGCTTATTCCAGGTCAGAGGTTGTACTACTCCCCCTCTTTTTAGGGAGAGGGAGTTGAGTGGTACTCACTTTTGAAATCCACCACCTCAAAGGACAAGGTTTCCTTCCGAAAATTACGCTTGTCGCCAGAAACGACGTCTAGAGAAGTTCGTCCAAGTGGCTTTGCCATGATGCCTGGTACCACTCCATAAAAGGTCATCCCGGTCAAATAAATCCTTAATTGAGGAATTCCCATTTTCTACAATGTACTTCGGTGCAGAATATTTAATGCAGCTCCTCCTTCCATCAATATGTCCCGCATCCAAAGCTCGTTGACCAGTGGATCAACCACCAGTGTCGGCGACCTGGGAACGGAACATGAGCCGAGTGATCTGAAGGATCAAAAGTGATTGGTGTCTCCGACCAGTTTAGATACAAAAAAATATCAGCGTATGTTCACCTGCTCAAGCAAACGACATGTCGCCGAAGAAAGATATGGAATTATCATTAGCAAGGCGAATACCAACACAGTACCAACATAATCACTTGCAGATAGTTGAGGAAAAACTCTTCAAATAGCTCGCTTAACTTCCGAGTTGTGGTTGGTCTCTGCTTCGTAACGAGACATCTAGTAAGTAGAATAGAAGAATGAACGGTACTTTAACACGCATGGTTGCATGTGATAACGGGTATTTTTCCATGCATGGTTGGATGTTGAGGTGGGTCTTATTCCATGCATAATTGTTTGGTCATGTGGCATGCTTGCATGTTGAGATGAGGATGGACTTTTTAGATATATAAGGTTTGGTCTTTGTTTTAGTTTATTTTTTTTAATTTGTTGCAATCATAGAGGTATTGTCTTTCACATATTGAAGTGTTATCTTTGTTGCGGTCTAAGAACACCGTCATTTACACTTTACCATATGCATCCCAACATTTACATTGAACTGCATGCATCTTTTATTATTTGCAAATAGGAAACATAATACACGATCTCTTGTGGTACGTGTATTACTCAACTTGTGAGGGGGGGGGGGAATCAGTCCGCGGACACGGATATGAGAGGCCGCCATCGAACCATAGCCATATACATTTCGAACACTTTTTCAACAAACCGGACGAAATTCATGCAAACGCGGCCGGATTTCATGTAAACATGCCAGATTTCATACAAACTGAACGAAAACGTTTACATTTTGGACATATTTTAACTAAAAAGGTAAAACTATATGCACACACGATCGCGCGAAGCTCCACTCCCACGACACGGATACACTACACTAGTCTACGGCTGGCCGCGGCGGATCCCTTTGTCTTCCCCATGTCCGGCAACCCGCTCACCAAACTGCCGGGAGCCCCCGAGGTATGTTTTCCCCTCGTATCTTCTCTATGTCTGGCTGCGCCGCTCATTAGAGTGGCAAAGAGGGTGCTTCAGCCGGAGGGGAAGGGGGGGGGGCTCCTCCGCTTCCGTGGAGCCCAGGTGGGGTGAGTATGGTCTAAGATAAAGAATCGGAGAGGTCATCGGCTGGACAAGCCGGGGACGCGCTGGCGGTGGCCTTCCTAGGACCCAAGCGGCGGCCTCCCGCGTTCTATTTTTCCGCGATGTCGGCGGCGGACGCAGATGCGCAGGACACCGACTCGTCGATCTTCGTGCACCCGGCTTCTTTCTCTCCTGGCAAGGTGTGGTTACGCGTGCGTTGACGACGGATGGCGCAGTACGACGCGGCGTCCTCCACGGCAATGATGATGCTCGTGCCGCCGTGCTCCCCTCGTGCCGACCTGGAGCAACTCGCCACTCCTCCGCGAGCTAGCTTGGAGTGGCGAGGTGCTAAACTACGCGCCGGTTTGGGGCGGCAACTTGCTTCGTCGGGCTAGGCGAGGGAGGTGGAGCAGTGAGTTGCCTCGCTCGTATCTGATGGGCTCGGCGGGCCACCCAACTGGCTTTTATGCCGGAGAACTGCTCTTCCTGCTCGGCGGATGCAATCGAAAGGGTGGAGAGATGGAAGCAGGAGATGGGGAGCGGCGGACTTGGTGGTGCGATTCTTGTCCGGCGTCTGGCCTCCTTTAAATAGAGGGCGGGCGGGAGGTCCTTGCCCGACGTTGTGTTTAATGCCGACCCGCTCGTGAACGGACGTGTGGCCGGAGTAGGTTTCTCGGTTTCCACGTGGGTTTAATGGAGGTGTTTGAATGTGGCGAGGAGGCATGTTCAGCCGGACCCGGACGTGCAGCGGGTGACATCCTCGGCCAACGCGCCGCTTTAATGGCGGAGGCAGTGAGAGGTCGCATCCGCCCTCCGTCTTTAATGTGGAGCGACGCGCTCTACAGCGGCATGGATGTGGGCAGCTGGCGCTAGACGGGAACGTGCGCGGGCGAGGAAGGAGGAGGTTTAGGTGAGCCAGGGCGGTAAGAAGCGGGCGTGGCAGTGGTCTAGACTTCCGCAATGCCCCATGTTTGTCTTTGGTTTGCGCGAGAAAGTACGTCTGGACCGCGTTTCGGACCGATACAAGACCACACCGGGCTTTCACGATCCGAATAACGTGATTCGAATGGATGCGGATGGTTTGAGAGTCGACGTTGAAGATGACCTTACATAGGACTGGACACAAGGGTACACGAGAGAATGCTAAATACGCAAAATAAAGGGGAGGTCACTATTATGATGCTCACGTGGTCATCGTTGACCGGGAGCACATAGATGAGACATCCGGCGTTGGCGACGGACGACAGAGCAGCAGAGGCAGTGGACAGACCCCAAGGTACTCCCTCTGTAAACATAGTCATAGGCCATACGCGATGTAGACGTTGGCAACCTAGCGATGTCCCGGTGTGTTCGCTGGCGGCTCGTTCCTTTTTTGCAAGGTTAGAAACGACCACGACAGAGCGTTGGCGACGGATGACAGAGCAACAGAGGCAGTGGACAGACCCCAAGGTACTCCCTCTGTAAACATAGTCATAGGCCATACGCGATGTAGACGTTGGCAATCTAGCGATGTCCCCGTGGGATCGCTGGCGGCTCGTTCCTTTTTTGCAAGGTTAGAAACGACCACGACCCTGAAAGATGCTGCGGATAAGTGCTTGGGGAGTTATGGAAAGTGTAAAGGATACTACGCATAAGTGCTTTGGCGATGAGGACGAACGATTCCATGCGCGTAGAGTGCGCACAGTCCAAACACTCCCAATCATGTGACCCATTCACCTAGTATTAGGAAAGAAAACTGCTACGGTCAAATTTGTTCCTTAAAAAACCAGCTTGTCGGCCTAAATAATAAAAGAATTGGAGGTGCGGGGAATCGAACCCCGTGCCTCTCGCATGCGAAGCGAGCGCTCTACCATATGAGCTACACCCCCTAAGTGATTAATTACCAAGTCATCACTTAGTGTGCACCGGGATTATTGTCTGGACAAGGAAGTGTAATTCTGCAGCTCGCCGATTTACGCGGCAGTGAGAACGGTACTACATGTGTCAGGATTTCAGCACAAGACACGTATGCCAGGTACGATGCAGAAAGGGCAAGCCTTTTCCCTGTTCCGTTTTCATCTTTCGACTTGAGTCTCAAAAGCATGATTTCAGTCTGAACGACATGTTTTCTTACATTTCCCCTGGCTGGAAATGTACCATTCGGGAACGCGTGATTAAGGTATGATAAGATAGTTTTATTTTTTCATTTTAACCTCACCACATAATCTAGAGATGGTGATAAAAGTAAAAATGTTAACAATTCAACGTCAGATTTTTAAACATGGCAAATCTGACACCTGGAATGACAAATTAAATTGTCACTCGGTATGTCAATTTACCTCAGCAAGCATGGCAAGTCCCGGAGAAAAAATGCCGAAGAAAATTGTCATGCTCGGGACAACGTAATTTGCCATACCAAGCGTCAGATTTGTCGTAATTAAAAATCCGACGTTGGACTTGTAACGAAATCCATGTACGATGGAAATTTCATAGTTTTATCACTAATAACCAAATATTTCATTATCCCAAGCGCACAACTCTATTAACCACACGATGGAGCCACGACGTATCCAGGCGCCACCTGGTCGGGGAAGGTGGGGGTCCACCATGTGACGGTTGTTTTCTCACAAACATTGTGGAGGCCCACATCGAGTTCAGTTTGCTCGGTGGTAAAGACCAAACCGCAATGGGTGTGACGCCTTCTCTCGTAGAGCGGTGCTCCATCCGGCGGCCGGCGGAGCTCGTTCCTACGGCTGGCGGCGCCGGGGTTTGTGATGGACGACGTATGGCGACATGGCGCAATGCTCATCGGTGGTGAGGTAGCGGGCACCAAGGCGAAGTAGATCCGCTACGTCCCTTCAAGAAATACGATATGAGGGAGAAAAGACCGTTAAGGCCAGAAGCTCCACCTCAGTAATATCCAACGTACGACACGTGCCAGGATCCGAGGAGCTACTCACCCCATGTGCTTCATAGACGAGGTCATGCGGCACAAGTTCCTAGAAGGGCTTAAACCCATAAATATTGATCAGTATGATGGTACGACGGGCCAGCTACTAGTGATAGGCGTTGGGATTTCCCCGAAGAGGAAGAGTGGTGTAGTATAGTAGTAGTTAGTATTTCCCTCAATTAAGAACCAAGATTTATCGAAGCAGTAGGAGACTCATGCAAACAAACATCAATAACACCTGCACACACACACACACACACACACACACACACACACACACACAACAAATACTTGCACCCTAACATGGGCAAGAGGGTTGTCAATTCCCTTGTACTCGTTAATTGCTAGGATTAATTCTGGTAGTGGTAGATAGATAAATTGCAAAAGAAAATAAAAGAAAGTAAACTGCAACAAGGAAATTTAGGGTTTTAGTAAAGTGAATGGACCCCGGGGCGAAAACATTAACTAGAGGCATCTCTCTCATGAGCATAATAATGGTGGGTGAACAAATTATTGTTGGGAAAATGATAGAAAAGTGCATAGCTATGACGTTATTCATGGCATGATCAATATATAGGCATTACGTCCGAGACAAGTAGAGCGTTAGTATTACTAAATCTACTATTACTCCACCCCTCAATCGCTATCCAGCATGAATCTTAAGGTACTAAGTTCATAATAAACAGAGTAATGCTTGGAGCATGATGACATAATGACATAATGTAGACAAAGTAAAATCAATCAATATGATTAAACCCCACCGTTTTACCCTTAGTAGCAATGATAATCCACAGGTATAGATGATCATGTGTAGCCATTTTCGATAAGTAAGAGTGAAGACGTTTGCTTTACCTAGAAACAAGTAATAAAACTACAAGTGCTTTGTAGGTGTAGTGAGATCAGTTTGCAAGAATAAAACTAGAATTACTTAGCTAGAATAAAACTATGAGTAATTTGCAAGATAATAGAAGTTAATTGTAAGGAACGACGTAGCTTCGAGCTCCCACATCGGCAAGTTTCTGTCAAAGAACCAGCCAACAAAACCATATCAACGTCGCCTAAACAACATAAGGGACATATGCATACCTCTCTCAAAGGACTCGCCCAACAAACACCTCATGCAGGCACATGGCCGAGGTGGTATACAGTCTGTCTTAGTCCTCGTCTCTAGCGAGGACGAGCTGGTCAACAACACGGAGACGCAGACGAGCAATAGGAAGCGGTCCGGGCTCATAGACCCGATGTCAAGATCCGCCATGTTCTTTTAATCCTTTCTTTACCATCAATTTGCATTGTATCTTTCTAGTTTCTCTCGTTATAGCTCGACATGTAAAGCTTGAATTTATCAAATAAAGAAAGCATGCCCTTTAAAGGTCCACACTATGTTTCTTTGCGCGCATTGCCTTTGAGCTACAGGAACGTCTGTAAGATACAATTGCCAAAGGGCTTTGTTTCCCTATCCTACAAAACAAGTTTGAAGTATTTGGCATCGCGGATGTTGCATTATATGATGGGGAGCGTTGCATGGAAAACAAAAAAAATTCTACGCACACGCAAGATCTACCCATGGAGATGCATAGCAACGAGAGGGGGAGAGTGTGTCTATGTACCCTCATAGACCGTAAGCGAAGCATTTCACAATGCGGTTGATGTAGTCGAACTTTCTTCGCGATCCAACCGATCGAGTACCGAACGTACGGCACCTCCGCGTTCAGCACACGTTCAGCTCGGTGACGTCCTCCGCCTTATTGATCCAGCAAGACGGCGAGGTAGTGGATGAGTTCCGGCAACATGACAGCGTGGTGACGGTGATGGTGAAGCTATCTCCGTAGGGCTTCGGCTAAGCACCACGAAAATATGACCAGGGGTGTAAACGGTGGAGGGGGGCGCCGCACACGGCTAGGCAATTGTCTGTTGTGTGCTAGCTAGGCGCCCCCTCCAACATATATATGGGTGGGAGGAAGGGAGGAGCAGCCAAAGGGGGCGCCCAAGTAAGAGGAATCCTACTTGGGGTCTCTCCCAAGCCGCGCCCCTGCCTTATATAGGTGCGGGGGAAAGGCAGGGGAAGGTGGCGCCCCCCTTCCTTTCTCCCGTTAGAGGGAAAGGCAGGAGGGGCTAGCCCTCCCCCTTTCCTTCCCTAGGGCTGGCCGGCCAGGGAGAGGGGCGCACCAGCCCCCTGTGGGCTGGTCTGTCCCTTCCTTGGCCCATTAAGCCCATATCACCTACCGGGGGTGTCCGGAACCCCTTCCGGTGACCTGATAGCTACCAGGTGAAACCCGAAACCCTTCCGGTGTCCGAATACCATCGTCCTATATATATATATCAATATTTACCTCTTGACCATTTCGAGACTCCTCGTCATGTCCGTGATCTCATCCGGGACTCTGAACAACATTCGGTCACCAAATCATATAACTCATATAACACTATATCGTCAAAAAAACATTAAGCGTGCGGACCCTACAGGTTCGAGAACTATGTAGACATGACCGAGACACCTCTTCGGTCAATAACCAATAGCGGAACCTGGATGCCCATATTGGCACCTACATATTCTACGAAGATCTTTATCGATCGAACCGTTATGACAACATACGTAATTCCCTTCGTCCATCGGTATGTTACTTGCCCGAGATTCGATCGTCGGTATCTTCATACCTAGTTCAATCTCGTTACCGGCAAGTCTCTCTACTTGTTCCGTAATACATCACCTTGTGACTAACTCCTTAGTCATTTGCTTGCAAGCTTATGATGTGTATTACCGAGAGGGCCCAGAGATACCTCTCCGATACACGGAGTGACAAATCCCAATCTTGTTTCACGCCAACTCAACGGACGCCTTTGGAGATACCTGTAGAGCATCTTTATGATCACCCAGTTATGTTGTGACGTTTGATAGCGCACAAGGTATTCCTCCAGTATCTGGGAGCTGCATGATCTTATGGTCGAAGGAGCATGTATTTGACATTAAGAAAGCAGTAGCAATAAGCTGAACGATCATATGCAAAGCTAACGGATGGGTCTTGTCCATCACATCATTCTCCTAATGTGTGATCCCATTATCAAATGACAACTCATGTCTATGGTTAGGAAACCTTAACCATCTTTGATCAACGAGCTAGTCTAGTAGAGGCTCACTAGGGACACGGTAATTGTTTATGTACCCACACATGTATTTAAGTTTCCAGTCAATACAATTGTAACATGAATAATAAACCTTTATCATTATTAAGGAAAAATAGTAATAACCATTTTTATTGCCTCCAGGGCATATTTCCTCCAGTCTCCCACTTGCACTAGAGTCAATAATCTAGTTCACATTGCCATGTGATTAACACCCATAATCCACATCGCCCTGTGACTAACACCCAAAGAGTTTACTAGAGTCAATAATCTAGTTCCATCGCCATGTGATTAACACCCAAAGAGTACTAAGGTATGATCATGTTTTGCTTGTGAGAGAGGTTTAGTCAACTGTTCTGCCACATTCAGATCTGTATGTATTTTGCAAGTTTCTATGTCTACAATGCTCTGCATGGAGCTTCTCTAGCTAATTGCTCCCACTTTCAATATGTATCCAGATTGAGACTCAGAGTCATCTGAATTGGTGTTAAAGCTTGCATCAACGTAACCCTTTACGACGAACTCTTTATCACCTCCATAACCGAGAAATATTTCCTTAGTCCTCTTACGTAACTAAGGATAATTTTGACCGTTGTCCAGTGATCTACTTCTGTATCACTATTGTACCCCCTTTCCAAATTCATGGCAAGGTACACAATAGGTCTGGTACATAGTATGGCATACTTTAAAGAACCTATGGCTGAGGCACAGGGAATGACTTTCATTCTCTCTTTATCTTCTGCCGTGGTCGGGCTTTGAGTCTTACTCAACTTCACACCTTACAATACAGTCTAGAACTCCTTCTTTGACTGACCCATTTTGAACTTCTTCAAAAAAATTGTCAAGGTATGTGCTCTGTGTAGGATCGAAAGTAGGTCTAGAGGGGGGGTGGTGATTAGACTACTTGACCAAATGAAAATCTAACCTTTTCCCAATTTTAAGTCTTGGCAGATTTTAGCAACTTAGCACAAGTCAAGCAATCAACCTACACATGCAATTCTAAGAGTGTGACAGCGGAAAGTAAAACATTGCACATGAAGGTAAAGGGAAGGGTTTGGAGAAGGCAAACATAATGTAGACACGAAGATTTTTGGCGTGGTTCCGATAGGTGCTGCTAACGTACGTCCACGTTGATGGAGACTTCAACCCACAAAGGGTAACGGTTGCGCGAGTCCACGGAGGGCTCCACCCATGAAGGGTCCACAAAGAAGCAACCTTGTCTATCCCACCATGGCCATCGCCCATGAAGGACTTGCCTCACTCGGGTAGATCTTCACGAAGTAGGTGATCTCCTTGCCCTTACAAACTCATTGGTTCAACTCCAGAATCTTGTCGGAGGTTCCCAAGTGACACCTAACCAATCTAGGAGACACCACTCTCCAAAAGGTAATAGATGGTGTGTCAATGATGAACTCCTTTCTCTTGTGCTTCAAATGATAGTCTCCCCAACACTCAACTCTCTCTCATAGACTTGGCTATGGTGGAAAGATGATTTGAGTGGAAAGCAACCTGGGGAATGCTAGAGATCAAGATTCTTTCGGTTGGATTGGAATGTCTTGGTCTCAGCACATGACTAGGTGGTCCTCTCTTACAAAATGAGTAGTGGAAGTGCACGTTCTGATGGTTCTCTCACATAGGGAGAAGGGGGTGGAGGGGTATATATAGCCTCCACACAAAATCCAACTATTACACACATTTGACCCAACTCGGTCAGACCGAATAAAATAACTCGGTGAGACCGATTTTTTTCAAAATGTGAACATTAGGAATCTCGGTGGGACCGACATGATCAACTTGGTGGGACCGATGTGCTAGGGCTAGGGCAAAACCTCATCTCGGTGAGACCGATTGCATGAACACGGTGACACCGATTTCAGCAAAGAGCAAACAGAGAGTTGGTCAGGCAAACTCGGTGGGACCGATTGCATATTTTGGTGAGACCAAAATAATTACAACATGCAACAAGGAGTTTGCAAGGCCATCTCGGTGAGACCGAGATCCATATCGGTGAGATCGAATTGTCTAGGGTTTTTGGCAGTGGCTATGTCAAGTGAACTCGGTGGCGCCGGATAGATCAAATCGGTGGGGCCGAGTTTGCCTTTGGGTTTTGGACATATTTGGAAATGAGAAAGTGGCTGAGGGTTTTGGAGCAATATCAATAAGCACTTTGAGCAAGTAGACCATTAACAACACCTCATCCCCTTTTAATAGTATTGGCTTTCCTATGGACTCAATGTGATCTTGGATCACTAAATAGAAATGAAGAGTCTTGAGCTTTAGCCAATCTTTGTCCTTAGCATTTTGAGGGTCCACATCTCTAGCCATGCCATGCCAATCATTGAACTTTCTGAAATATTTAACTTGAATGGATATTAGTTCAATGAGCTATGTGTTATTACGAATTGCCAAAACCACCCGGGGATTAGTTGCACTTTCAATCTCCCCCTTTTTGTTAATTGATGACAACATATAGATCATAGCTTCGACAAATGATAATATGAATGAAATACATCGTCGCTTTGAGAAGTATGTGATAGGCAAGAGCTCCCCCTAAATTTGTGCATTATTTAAAATCTGCTTTTGAATGCAAATGGCAATCCATTAGGATCATGGGTCACTCTTCCATGTCGCATACATTTTGGTGGAGCGCTCAAAATGATAAGATTTAAACAACATGCACTCATCACCAAGGGTAAACATGATTGATCATACACAAATATCATAGATATCATCATGCAAGCACACATTAAAGCATAGTATGATCAAACACATGATCACAAGAGTATCTCACACACATAAAACAAATATTGTAGCATGAATCAAACAAGCACACGATCAAAGCAAATGATTAAAGTAGTAAGAGAGGCAAAAAAAGCAAAATGCTCTCTCTCTCTCTCAGCCTAATGATCTATACACTTTCTCCCCCTTTGGCAACAAGTTACCAAAAAGCTTGAAAATGCATAGTGCTATGCGGCACTCTGGGCACGATCTTCGGGAGCTCCTGAAGTGGTCTTCTGGCTGGTTCTCCGGTGTGCGTAGATGGCGTGAAGAGGAGTCCGTCTGCAAATACTTCAGCTGACGTCTGTGGAGCTGGAGGAGTTGAAACTGGAGGTGCAACAGTGGCAGTTGTTGCAGGTGCTGAAAGTGTAGTCCTGGTGTCACTAACAACTGGCACTGCTGAAGACCTTTCTGCCCTTGGCACTCGCTGGAAAGTGTTTCTGGTAGGTCTATCATTCCTATCCTCAATTTCTTCCTGGAGCTTCTCCACAGTGGTCTGGATCTCTGTGACCTTCTTATGTCTGCTAGAACTACGTCGGTATTTCCCCAAAGAGGAAGGGATGATGCAGCACAGCAATGGTAGGTATTTCCCTCAGTGATGAGATCAAGGTTATCGAACCAGTAGGAGAACCACACAACACTACGTGAACGGCACCTGCACACAAATAACAAATACTCGCAACCCGACGTATTAAAGGGGTTGTCAATCCCTTTCGGGTAACGGCGCTAGAGATTGGCAAAAGGACGTGAGAAAGTTGTAATAAATTGGTAGATAGATCGCCAAGTAAAATAAAGGGCAGCAAGGTATTTTTGTATTTTTGGTTAAATAGATCTGCAAATAAAAGCAAATAAAAATAGATCGCGAAGGCAAATATTATAAAGAAGGGACCCGGGGGCCGTCGGTTTCACTAGTGGCTTCTCTCGAGAAAAAAAACGGTGGGTAAACGAATTACTGTTGGGCAATTGATAAAACTTCAAATAATCATGACGATATCCAGGCAATGATCATTATATAGGCATCATGTCCAAGATTAGTAGACCGACTCCTGCCTGCATCTACTACTATTACTCCACACATCGACCGCTATCCATCATGCATCTAGTGTAATAAGTTCATGGAGAAAAAGAGTAATGCAATAAGAACGATGACATGATGTAGATAAGATCTATTTATGTAGAAATAGACCCCATCTTGTTATCCTTAATGGCAACAATACATACGTGTCGGTTCCCCTTCTGTCACTGGGATCAAGCATCGTAAGATCGAACCCATCACAAAGCACCTCTTCCCATTGCAAGATAAATAGATCAAGTTGGCCAAACAAAACCCAAATATCGGAGAAGAAATACGAGGCTATAAGCAATCATGTATATAAAGATCAAATAAGACTCAAGTAACTTTCATGGATAAAAAGATAGAACTGATCATAAACTCAAAGTTCATCGGACCCCAACAAGCACACTGTCGGTGTTGAAACCGGTAGATCTCGGGTAGGGGGTCCCGAACTGTGCGTCTAAGGATCGAAGGTAACAAGAGGCAGGGGACACAATGTTTACCCAGGTTCGGGCCCTCTTAATGGAGGTAATACCCTACTTCCTGCTTGATTGACTTTGATGAGTATAGGGGTTACAAGAGTTGATCTACCTTGAGATCGTAATGACTAAATCCTAGATGTTTAGCCTGTATGGTTATGATTGTCTCTACGGACTAAACCCTCCGGTTTATATAGACACTGGAGGGGGCTAAGATTGTACAAGGTTGGTTTACAGAGGAAGGAAACTACACATCCAGACGTCAAGCTTGCCATCGACGCAAAGAAGAGTCCCATCCGGACACGGGGGAAGGTCCTCGATCTTGTATCTTCACGGCCCATCAGTCCGGCCCACATTACATAGCTCGGACGCCTGAGGACCCCCTAGTTCAGGACTCCCTCAGTAGCCCCCGAACCAGGCTTCAATGATGACGTGTCCGGCGTGTAGATTGTCTTCGACATTGCAAGGCGGGTTCCTCTTCCGAACATCCCAAAGCAAAACATAATTGTATTCGACTCCTCAATGATGATGCAGTATCCGGCTTTTATATCTTCGGTTCTATTAGGTGGGCCCTCCATGATACTTCAAACGGCTTCGGCTTCACATTAAACATAGTCTCTTTCGGCTTCTGCGCCTCCGTCGCCTCGGGTTCCACGTGTCAGATGAATACGAAGGGTCCAAGTGTTTTTACATATAACACCCTAACGGCATAAGGAAGGCGGCTATTTAAGGAGATTGGATCTTAGATGCCATTCTCAATCCGTCGAAAAAAATCTTTGGAGCTGGCCATAGAGAACCACGCAAACATGGCTGGCGCTCCCAGTTCTTCCTCACGCCCTCACGCCCCCAAAAAGGCGGTTGGGAGAGCTGCTCGGTCTCCCACGCCCAGCTGACCAAGCTCCAGGTGCAGGGATATCTTCCTCCCGCGGACCTGGTTCGCGTTCGGGCGGGATTAACTTCCATAAATGGCGAAGCCCTGGCGGAAAATTTCCCCAATCCTTCAGAAGGGGAGCGAGTGTGCTTCGTTTCCATCCTTTTAAGAGGCGTTAGATTTCCAATCCAACCTTTCCTCCGAGGTCTCCTGGAGTACTATGGCCTCCAGCTGCACAATCTCACGCCGGGCTCCATTCTGCATATTGCGGGCTTTGTTGCTCTTTGTGAGTTGTTCCTAGGTTGCGAGGCTCATTTTGAATTATGGAGGAAGCTTTTCTACCTCGTCCCCCGCTCCCAAAAGGGATCTATATTCGAGGTGGGCGGTGCCGAAGTATGGCATATAGCCGGGACAGGATATCTGTCCGGCACTCCGAAGAAGGCATGCGAAGAGTGGCCCTCAGAGTGGTTTTATATAGAAGACGTTGTTCTTCCAGACCCAATCCGGCGGGGCCTACCCGAATTTTGCAATGCTCCATTCAAAAAATGCCACCGCTGGCGTCCCCGGAGCCTCGAAGAGGAGGACAGTGCAGAGATTAAGAAGTTAATGAGCAAGATAAAGATGCTCACCCAATCCGGACTATCCATAATTGAGGTAATGGTGATTTCGATAACGCAAGGCGTTCAGCCACTCCCATCCAGAGGACTCCCCACGTGGCACTACAATGGGGTGGACGACACATCACGCTGCAGGCGCAAGGGCCCGGATAACTTTGCCGCCTTGGCCACCATGTTGGCTGATCTTTATAAAGGGGAGAAAGAAGATTTTACTCGCCTTAAGTGCCGAGAGGGCTTTTCCATGTACAACCCTCCTAGCTGGGTGAGCTTTCGCTCCGTAACCTTACTCAATCCTCTTCCCGAATCATACCTAGTTGAACCTAATCCGACCATTTTTAACAGGAATGGAGGAAGGTTGTCGCGGGGATCTACAGCCCCGCTCCACAGCCGGAGGACCATATTCGGGACCTGGATCCCGGATTTGAAGAGGATCCGGATATATTCATTGATCTCAAGGAGGGGGTCTTTCATCAGGCGAGCTATGACGGCACAGAAGTGGCCATCATAGCCGATTATCCCGGCCTTCTCCCCTCCTCCCACGTAAGTACCCAGGAGACATCTCATCCAAAAGAGTTTTCTCATCGTGCCTCACCCACTGCACTATCTCGTGCTCCAAAGGGGCGGGGCTCATCTCGCCACGCCTCATCAGAAACGTCCCTTAAGAAGGTGACGCCTGCTCAGGGCAGATCTTCGAAAAGAAAGGCGGACGGCGATACTACCGAGCCCCCACCTTCATAAAAAAGGTATGGTTTCAATGTGCCCTTGGCAGATATACCGAATTGTGACGTTTTTCGCTATGCCAACTTTTATAGGAAAAGCATACGCCGGACTGTGTTCGGAGGCCTCGCCGGTCATGCATCATCCAATCCGAACCCGGGCCCTGTCCCAAGGACTAGGGTTGATACCGGTGAAATGCCGGATTGTCCTCTCCCTGAGGATTCAGATGATGTATCCGTTACCAACTCCGAAGTGGAGAGTGCGATGAACCATCGGCGCCGGAGGGCGGCTATGCGCGACCCAACTTTCACTGAAGAGGCATTCAATACCTTCAGCTCAGCGGGTGCATATATCCGAGCTGCTCGGGATGGGCTCGCTGGAGCCACTTACCAGCTTTCAAAGGATATGCGGGTAAGATCATGTGTCAGTAGCCCCCGAGACTTAAAGCAGTTGACGCAACTGATTTAAGGATCGTTGCATGATCAGGTACTCACGGAGAGGAACAACATGATGTCCCAGGAGCTGGGAAAATGTCGGACCCAGCTAACTGATGTCACCGCCGAGCTGGCGAAGTCCAAGGAGGCAATATAATCATGTGCTAGCAATGTTTTTTGAAATAAACACTGATGTATTTATGATGCGGGATCGCCGGATCAGCTGGAAGAGAGACTGAAGAACGCGCAGGCAGATAAACAACATGCCGAAAGGCAAGAAGCCGCTCGTCAGCGTATACTAACACGGACCAGTGATGAAAAGAACAAGCTACAAGATGCCAACATCAAGCAGGCCGAGGAGCTAAAGGACATACGAGCCCAACTGGCAGACGCCTTGAAAGAGAACAGAAAGCTGAAAGGCGGCATATTCAGTATGCTTTTTAACCTCACTTCCATACAGCCCCCCAATAGGAAGTTTAACAAGTTTGTGTCTGTAGGTGTGCTGACTGGGCGGCCCGAAGGAGAGGTGTCCGGATTTCAAGGCGATCTGCTACAAGAGCTGTCCAAAGTGCATGAGCGAGCCCGGAAGGCAATGAGGAACATTGCTAAAGCTTTATGGCTGGCCGATTCTCCTCCAGGAAGTATGGAGGATATCGTGAATTTATTCAAGGGAGCTCGTCGCCGCTTTGGAGTATGGAAGATATCTGCATGCCGAGAAGGCGCACGAGAGGCCTGGGCCATGGTGAAAACACGGTACACCGGACTTGATCCAAATCATATGGCCCGGGCCGGGCCTCGGGGACCAGATGGACAGGAAATTCCTGTTAGCTTAGTATATGACCAAGTAAAGATAGCTGCCAAGTTTTCGCAACAGGATTGTAAGCTAGACAACTTGTTAGATGGTCTAGAGGAGGAGGAAGTTTTCGAGCCCAAGTAGTAATGAACTTTGATCAACAAATGGATCTCCAGCCGAATTGTAAAACGATTGTCATGGCAGACCTTCCGCTTTAACCTCCGAAATCCAAAGTTTGGAGTGTTTCCGAATACTGTACCAGTGGTAAGCACCGACGTATGTTCGGAAACCAGGTAGTCCGGTCATAGTTGCTTGAACAGACAAGTTGTATTCGGGGAGTTATGTTATATTACATTTGATCGTAAGAAACATCTTCCAGAGAATATTTCCGTTAAGGGTTCCTCTCCCTGGGCCGGCATGCAATGTTGTGCATGCCTGAGCTGTGATGCTAAAAATCACAGTGCACGTATTTTGGGGCTTGTACCGCCACGAGGGCAGTTCATCTTTTGTCCGCCGACCTATTATTCCCTTAAGAACGCTAGCTTTCGGCTTCACCCGTCTGAGGTACATGTCTGGATAACCCGGCTATAGCAATCGCAGAGGTGCTCCCTTTATGCCCTAGCCGAACAAGCGGGAACGTAGGGCATAAGCACAGGAGCCAGGCAACCCAGCTTGGCAAAAAATTAAGTCATAAAGGTGCATATAATGGCGAAGAAAAGACATATATGAGAAAACGACACATATATACGGTGAGCTTGATGCTCGAAAAATGATGATAAGCTTCTATGACTAGAAGCCCCCAGGTATTGGGGGGTATGTACATTTAAGGATGTATACCCCTTAAGTGTGCGGTTTATCCGAACATGGGATAGAATTGTATAAAAACGAAAAGAAGAAAGAGAAAAAAGAGAAAAAGGTAACGAACAATGAGTCCAAAATTAGGCGTAGAATCTTCGGAGTCTGGCAGCGTTCCATGGGTTCGGCTCTAGGCGATTGTCCGATGCATTACGAAGGCGATAGGCTCCTCGAGTGAGAACTTCATCTATAATGAAGGGACCCTCCCATTTGGGCTTGAGCTTGTCCTTTTTCTTCTCTGGTAGGCGTAGAACGAGTTCACCGACATTATAAGTCTTGGCCCGCACTTCTCTGCTTTGGTATCTTCGAGCTTGTTGTTGGTAGAATGTTGAACAAGCTTTTGCGACATCGCGCTCCTCCTCCAGGCCATCTAAGTCATCTTGCCGATCGAGCTCGGCCTCCCTCTCTTCGTACATGCGTACTCGAGGTGAGTCGTGAATAATATCGCAGGGCAAGACGGCCTCTGCGCCGTACACCATGAAAAACGGTGTGTATCCGGTTGTGCGATTGGGCGTGGTCCGCAGCCCCCAGAGTACGGAGTCGAGCTCCTCAACCCAGTGTTTATGTCACTCCTTTAAGGATCGCACTAGTCTGGGTTTAATGCCGCTCATTATCAGGCCATTAGCCCGTTCGACTTTACCGTTTGTCTAAGGGTGATAGACGGAGGCATAATCGAGCTTGATGCCAAGATTAGCACACCAAGTTTTTTACCTCGTCAGCCGTGAAGTTGGAGCCATTATCGGTGATGATGTTGTGTGGGACACCATAATGGTGTACGACACCGGATATGAAATCTATTACTGGTCCGGCTTCGGCCGTTTTAACTGCTTGGCCTCTATCCACTTAGTGAATTTATCTACCATGACCAGCAGGTATTTTTTCTTATGGCTTCCCCCTTTAAGGGGTCCGACCATATCAAGCCCCTAGACCACAAAAGGCCAAGTAATGGGGATTGTTTGTAGGGCGGTAGGCGGCATATGGCTTTGATTGGCGAAAAGCTGGCATCCTACACAACGTTGGACGAGGTCTTGTGCATCTGCTCGGGCCGTAGGCCAAAAAAACCGGTACGGAAGGCCTTACTTACAAGGGCCCGAGCTGCGGCATGATGGCCGCCAAGACCAGCATGGATTTCGGCCAAGAGCTACCGCCCCTCCTCTTCGGAGATACATCTTTGAAGGACTCCGGTAGTGCTTTTCTTGTAGAGCTCTCCTTCATGAACCTTGTAGGCTTTCGAGCATCGAACGATGCAACGGGACTCATTCTGGTCCTCAGGGAGCTCTCGCCTATTAAGGTAGGCCAGGAAGGGTTCGGTCCATGGGGCGATTACTACCATGATTATATGGGCCGATGGTGTTAGTTTGGTGGCCGAGCCCCCGATGATATCAGAATTGTGTTCGGAATCTGGGGGTATGATCGGCTCCAGACTGGTGTTGCTGCTCTCGTCCTACCATACCATGGATGGCTTGAAGAGCCTCTCCACAAAGGTATTGGGTGGGACGGGGTCGCGCTTAGCGCCCATGCTTGATTACTCTCTCGGGCCACGTGATGAAACTCGAGCCCCTCAAACCGGGCTGATATTTTAAGTACGACGTTGCGGTAAGCCACCATCTTAGGATCTTTGGCATCAAATTCTCCGTTTATTTTGGATATTGCAAGGTATGAATCCCCGCGCACCTCGAGGCATCGTATGCCCATAGAGACGGCCATCCGAAGACCATGCAATAGGGCCTCATATTCGGCTGCGTTATTAGAGTTTGTATACAGTATTTGGAGCACATAACGGACTGCGTCTCCTGTGGGGGATGTCAAGACGACACTAGCCCCCAGTCTAGCTAGCATTTTAGAGCCGTCGAAGTGCATCACCCAGTACGAATACGTGCCATACTCTTTAGGGAGTTCGGCCTCTGTCCATTCGGCGACGAAGTCAGCCAACATTTGAGATTTAATGGCTCGACGTGGCTTATATGTTATTTCAAACTGTAAGAGCTCAATGGCCCATTTGGCAATCCGGCCGGTGGCGTCCCGGTTGTTTATGATATCATTAACTGGTACTTCGGAAGCCACCATGATCGAACACTCTTGAAAGTAGTGCCGCAGCTTCCGAGATGCCATGAAGACCGCGTACGCTATCTTTTGATAATGTGGGTATCGAGATTTGCATGGTGTGAGGACCGTCGATACATAGTATACTGGTTTTTGAAGTGGGAATTTATGTCCCTCTTCCTCTTGTTCGACGACGAGTACCGCACTCACCACCTGGTGCGTTGCAGATATGTATAGTAACATGGGCTCACCAACGTTTGGCGCGGCCAGGATTGGGTTGATTGCTAACAAAGTCTTTATTTCTTCCAGTCCGGCTGTTGCGGCATCCGTCCATGCAAAGTGGTCGATGCGTCGGAGCAGGCGATACAATGGCAGTGCCTTTTCTCCTAATCTGGAGATAAAGTGGCTCAAAGCTGCCACGCACCCGGCTAGTTTTTGGACCTGCTTGAGATCTGTTGGTGTAGCCAATTGTGACAGGGCTCGGATTTTGGCCGGGTTTGCTTCGATTCCCCTATTGGAAACAATGAACCCAAGCAGTTTTCCGGCGGGAACGCCGAAAACGCACTTTTCTGGATTGAGCCGTATGTCATATCTTCGGAGGTTGTCAAATGTAAGGCGTAAGTCGTCCACCAATGATTCGACATGTTTAGTTTTGATGACTACATCATCTACATGTGCCTCAACTATCTTGCCGATTTGCTTTTCTAGGCACGTTTGAATCATGCGTTGGTATGTGGCGCCGGCGTTTTTGAGCCCGAAGGGCATGGTGTTGAAGCAGAAGGGCCCGTATGGGGTGATGAATGCTGTTGCGGCTTGGTCGGATTCCTTCATCTTAATTTGATGGTATCCGGAGTATGCATCAAGGAAGCAGAGTGAGTCGTGTCCTGCGGTTGCATCAATAATCTGGTCGATGCGAGGTAGTGGGAAGGGATCCTTAGGGCAGGCTTTATTAAGGTCCTTGAAATTGACACACAAGCTCCAGGATTTATCCTTCTTCGGCACCATGACCAGGTTTGCTAGCCAGTCTGTATGTTTGATCTCTCTGATAAACCCGGCTTCGAGTAGCTTGGCTAGCTCCTCACCCATAGCCTGTCGTTTCGGTTCGGAAAATCACCGCAGTGTTTGCTTGACTGGTTTGTATCCCTTCAGTAGATTGAGACTATGTTCGGACAACGTGCGTGGGATTCCTGGCATATCCGAGGGGTGCCAGGCGAAGATGTCCCAATTCTCGCGCAAGAACGCACGCAATGCGGCGTCGACCACCGGATCCAGCTGTGCCCCAATGGAAGTTGTCTTCTTGGGGTCCGTTGGGTGAACTTGAAATTTTACTATCTCGTCTGCTGGCTTGAAAGAAGTGGATTTAGGCCTTTTATCAAGAATTACGTCGTCTCTATCCACTGTGGAACGCAGAGCGGTGAGCTCCTTGCTACCTCTTGAGCACTGCATTGGTTTTCCCTTGAAGAGGAAAGGGTGATGCAGTAAAGTAGCGTAAGTATTTCCCTCAGTTTTTGAGAACCAAGGTATCAATCCAGTAGGAGACCACGCTCGAGTCCCACACACCTACACAAACAAATAAGAACCTCGCAACCAACGCGATAAAGGGGTTGTCAATCCCTTCACGGTCACTTACGAGAGTGAGATCTGATAGAGATGATAAGATAATATTTTTGGTATTTTTATGGTAAAGAGTAAAAGTAAAGATTGCAAGGTAAACGGTAATAGAAATAGTTTGTTGATGGTAGATTAATATGATGGAAAATAGACCCGGGGGCCATAGATTTCACTAGTGGCTTCTCTCAAGATAGCATAAGTATTACGGTGGGTGAACAAATTACTGTCGAGCAATTGATAGAATTGAGCATAGTTATGAGAATATCTAGGTATGATCATGTATATAGGCATCACGTCCGTGACAAGTAGACCGACTCCTGCCTGCATCTACTACTATTACTCCACACATCGACCGCTATCAAGCATGCATCTAGAGTATTAATTTCATAAGAACAGAGTAACGCTTTAAGCAAGATGACATGATGTAGAGGGATAAACTCATGCAATATGATATAAACCCCATCTTTTTATCCTCGATGGCAACAATAAAATACGTGTCGTTTCCCCTACTGTCACTAGGATCGAGCACCGCAAGATTGAACCACTTCTCCCATTGCAAGAAAGATCAATCTAGTAGGCCAAACCAAACTGATAATTTGAAGAGACTTGCAAAGATAACCAATCATACATAAAAGAATTCGGAGGAGATTCAAATATTGTTCATAGATAATCTTGATCATAAACCCACAATTCATCGGATCTCGACAAACACACCGCAAAAAGAAGAGTTACATCAAATAGATCTCCAAGAGAATCGAGGAGAACTTTGTATTGAGATCCAAAGAGAGAGGAGAAGCCATCTAGCTAATAACTATGGACCCGAAGGTCTGAGGTAAACTACTCACACATCATCGGAGAGGCTATGGTGTTGATGTAGAAGCCCTCCGTGATCAATGCTCCCTCCGGCGGAGCGCCGGAAAAGGCCCCAAGATGGGATCTCACGGGTACAGAAGGTTGCGGCGGTGGAAATAGGGTTTTGACTCCGTATCTGATGTTTCCAGGGTATATGAGTATATATAGGCGGAGGAAGTCGGTCAGGAGAGCTACGAGGGGCCCACGAGGGTGGAGGGCGCGCCTAGGGGGTAGGCGCGCCCCCTGCCTTGTGGCCTCCTCGTTCGTTTCTTGACGTCCACTCCAAGTCCTCTGGATCACGTTTGTTCCGAAAATCATGTTCCCGAAGGTTTTATTCCGTTTGGACTCCGTTTGATATTCCTTTCCTTCGAAACACTGAAATAGGCAAAAAAAACAATTCGGGCTGGGCCTCCGGTTAATAGGTTAGTCCCAGAAATAATATAAAAGTGTATAATAAAGCCCATTAAACATCCAAAACATAATATATAATAGCATGGAATAATAAAAAATTATAGATACGTTGGAGACGTATCAAGCATCCCCAAGCTTAATTCCTGCTCGTCGTCGAGTATGTAAATGATAAAAACAGATTTTTTGATGTGGAATGCTACTTAGCATAATTTTCAATGTAATTCTCTTATTTGTGGTATGAATATTCAGATCCGAAAGATTCAAGATAAAAGTTTAATATTGACATAAAAGTAATAATACTTCAAGCATACTAATAAAGCAATCATGTCTTCTAAAAATAACATGGCCAAAGAAAGTTATCCCTACAAAATCATATAGTCTGGCTATGCTCTATCTTCACCACACAAAATATTTAAATCATGCACAACCCCGATGACAAGCCAAGCAATTGTTTCATACTTTTGCTGTTCTCAAACTTTTCAATCTTCACGCAATACATGAGCGTGAGCCATGGATATAGCACTATAGGTGGAATAGAATGGTGGTTGTGGAGAAGACAAAAAGGAGAAGATAGTCTCACATCAACTAGGCGTATCAACGGGCTTTGGAGATGCCCATTAATAGATATTAATGTGAGTGAGTAGGGATTGCCATGCAACGGATTCACTAGAGCTATAAGTGTATGAAAGCTCAATAATGAAAACTAAGTGGGTGTGCATCCAACTTGCTTTCTCACGAAGACCTAGGGCAATTTGAGGAAGCCCATCATTGGAATATACAAGCCAAGTTCTATAATGAAAAATTCCCACTAGTATATGAAAATGAAAACATAGGAGACTCTCTATCATGAAGATCATGGTGCTACTTTGAAGCACAAGTGTGGAAAAAGGATAGTAGTATTGTCCCTTCTCTCTTTTCTCTCATTTTTTTGGTTGGGACTTTTCTCTTTTTTGTATGGCCTCTTTTTTTAGTCCGGAGTGTCATCCCGACTTGTGGGGGAATCATAGTCTCCATCATCCTTTCCTCACTTGGGACAATGCTCTAATAATGACGATCATCACACTTTTATTTACTTACAACTCAAGTATTACAACTCAATACTTAGAAAAAATATGACTCTATATGAATGCCTCTGGTGGTGTACAGGGATATGCAATGAATCAAGAGTGACATGTATGAAGATAATGAACGGTGGCTTTGCCACAAATACGATGTCAACTACATGATCATGCAAAGCAATATGACAATGATGGAGCGTGTCATAGTAAACGAAACGGTGGTAAGTTGCATGGCAATATATCTCGGAATGACTATGGAAATGCCATGATAGGTAGGTATGGTGGCTGTTTTGAGGAAGGTATATGGTGGGTGTATGATACCGGTGAAAAGTGTGGGGTAGTGGAGAGGCTAGCAATGGTGGAAGGATAAGAGTGCCTATAATCCATGGACTCAACACTAGTCATAAAGAACTCATATACTTGTTGCAAAAATCTATTAGTTATCAAAACAAATTATTACACGCATACTCCTAGGGGGATAGATTGGTAGGAAAATACCATCGCTCGTCCCCGACCGCCACTCATAAGGAAGACGATCAATAAATAAATCATGCTCTGACTTCATCACATAACGGTTCACCATACGTGCATGCTACAGGAATCACAAACTTTAACACGAGTATTTCTCAAATTCATAACCACTCAACTAGCATGACTCTAATATCACCATCTTCATATCTCAAAACAATTATCAAGCATCAAACTTCTCTTAGTATTCAACGCACTTATAAGAAAGTTTTTTTTAATCTTGGATGCCTATCATATTAGGACTAATTTCACAATTAAAGCAAATTACCATGCTGTTTTGTACGACTCTCAAAATAATATAAGTGAAGCATGAGAGAACAATAGTTTCTATAAAACAAACCACCGCCGTGCTCTAAAAGATATAAGTGAAGCACTAGAGCAAAAACTATATAGCTCAAAAGATATAAGTGAAGCACATAGAGTATTCTAATAAATTCCGAATCATGTGTGTCTCTCTCAAAAGTGTATTCAGCGAGGATGATTGTGGTAAACTAAAAGAAAAGACTCAAATCATACAAGACGCTCCAAGCAAAACACATATCATGTGGTGAATAAAAATATAGCTCCAAGTAAAGTTACCGATGGACGAAGACGAAAGAGGGGATGCCTTCTGGGGCATCCCCAAACTTTGGCTTTTTGGCGTCCTTGGATTTACCTTGGGGTGCATTGGGCATCCCCAAGCTTAGGCTCTTTCCACTTCCTGTTCCATAATCCATCAAATCCTTACCCAAAACTTGAAAACTTCACAACACAAAACTTAACAGAAAATCTCGTGAGCTCCGTTAGCGAAAGAAAACAAAACACCACTTCAAGGTACTGTATTGAACTCATTATTTATTTATATTGGTGTTAAACTCACTGTATTCCAACTTCTCTATGGTTTATAAACTATTTTACTAGCCATAGATTCATCAAAATAAGCAAACAACACACGAAAAATAGAATCTGTCAAAAACAGAACAGTCTGTAGTAATCTGTAACTAACGCAAACTTCTGGAACTCTAAAAATTCTACCAAAATAGGACGACCTAAATTTTTTGTTTATTGATCCGCTGCAATTAGAATCAGTATTTTATCACGTTCTGTTGATTTTTAACAAATTTTTTCGTGAACAGAAAGTTTCTGGAATTTTCAGCAAGATCAAATAACTATCATCCAAGTAGATCCTATAGGTTTCACTTGGCACAAAAACTAATTAAAACACAAAAACAAATCTAACCAGAGGCTAGATCAAAGATTTATTCCTAAACAGGAGCAAAAAGCAAAAAACTAAAATAAAATTGGGTTGCCTCCCAACAAGCGCTATAGTTTAACGCCCCTAGCTATGCATTGATAATTTTGATGATGCTCACATGAAAGACAAGAATTGAAGCACAAAGAGAGAATAATATAGCATGTTAAAACACACATCTAAGTCTAACATACTTCCTATTCATAGTCATCTTATAGGTAAACAAATTATCAAGACAAGCAAATACTAGCATATGCAAGGAAGAAGTGAGAAATAATAGCAATCTCAACATAACGAGAGGTAATTTAGTAACATGAAAATTTCTCCAACAATATTTTCCTCTCTCATAATAATTACATGTGGGATCATATTCAAATTCAACGATATAGATATCACATAAAATTTTCTCTACATGATCCGCATGCATGCGAAGTTGACACTCTTCCAAAATAGTAGGATTAATATTAACTAAAGTCATGACCTCTCCAAACCCACTTCTATCAAAAATACCATAAGATTGAACATTCTCCAAATATGTGGGATCTAAAGTTGACACTCTTCCAAACCCACTTTCAATATTATTGCAAACACTATTATCAATCTCATATTCATCATGAGGCTTAAATAAATTTTCAAGATCATAAGAAGAATCACCCCAATCATGATCATTGCAACAAATAGTAGACATAGCAAAACTAGCACCCCCAAGCTTGAGGTTTTGCATATTATTAGCACAATTGACATTAAGAGAATTTATAGTAAAATCATTGCAATCAGGCTTTTTATTCAAGGAGCTATCGTGAATCACTTCACAAGTTTGTTCTTTCAACACTTCATCACAATTTTCAGATTCACGAATTTCAAGCAAAACCTCATAAAGATAATCTAGTGCGCAAAACTCACTAGCAATTGGTTCATCATAATTGGATCTCTTAAAAAGATTAGCAAGGGGATGAGGATCCATAACAATAGATTTTCAGCAAGCGAAGATGCAAGCATATAGAAGGCACATGGCAACACAAGCATACAAAAGATCTAACGAGAAAAAGGAGAACGGAAAAGAGGGGCGAATAAAACGACAAAGGTGAAGTTGGGGAGAGGAAAACGAGAGGCAAATGTCAAATAATGTAATGCGAGGGATAAGAGTTTGTGATGGGTACTTGGTATGTCTTGACTTGACTTGACTTGGCGTAGATTTCCCCGGCAACGGCACCAGAAATGACTCGTTGACGGGAAATCAAATCTTGACTTGACTTGGTGCAAACCTCCCCGGCGACAGCGCCAGGAATCCTTCTTGCTACCTCTTGAGCACTGCGTTGGTTTTCCCTTGAAGAGGAAAGGGTTACGCAGTAAAGTAGCGTAAGTATTTCCCTCGGTTTTTGAGAACCAAGGTATCAATCCAGTAGGAGACCACGCTCGAGTCCCACGCACCTACACAAACAACCAACGCGGTAAATGGGTTGTCAATCCCTTCACGGTCACTTACGAGAGTGAGATCTGATAGAGATGATAAGATAATATTTTTGGTATTTTTATGGTAAAGAGTAAAAGTAAAGATTGCAAGGTAAACGGTAATAGAAATAGTTTGTTGACAAGAGATTAATATGATGGAAAATAGACCCGGGGGCCATAGGTTTCACTAGTGGCTTCTCTCAAGATAGCATAAGTATTACGGTGGATGAGCAAATTACTGTCGAGCAATTGATGGAATTGAGCATAGTTATGAGAATATCTAGGCATGATCATGTATATAGGCATCACGTCCGTGACAAGTAGACCGACTCCTGCCTGCATCTACTACTATTACTCCACACATCGACCGCTATCAAGCATGCATCTAGAGTTTTAATTTCATAACAGAGTAACGCTTTAAGCAAGATGACATGATATAGAGGGATAAACTCATGCAATATGATATAAACCCCATCTTTTTATCCTCGGTGGCAACAATACAATACGTGTCGTTTCCCCTACTGTCACTGGGATCGAGCACCACAAGATTGAACCCAAAGCTAAGCACTTCTCCCATTGCAAGAAAGATCAATCTAGTAGGCCAAACCAAACTGATAATTCGAAGAGACTTGCAAAGATAACCAATCATACATAAAAGAATTCAAAGGAGATTCAAATATTGTTCATAGATAATCTTGATCATAAACCCACAATTCATCGGATCTCGACAAACACACCGCAAAAAGAAGAGTTACATCAAATAGATCTCCAAGAGAATCGAGGAGAACTTTGTATTGAGATCCAAAGAGAGAGAAGAAGCCATCTAGCTAATAACTATGGACCCGAAGGTCTGAGGTAAACTACTCACACATCATCGGAGAGGCTGTGGTGTTGATGTAGAAGCCTCCGTGATCAATGCCCCCTTCGGCGAAGCGCCGGAAAAGGCCCCAAGATGGGATCTCACGGGTACAGAAGGTTGCGGCGGTGGAAATAGGGTTTTGGCTCCGTATCTGATGTTTCCAGGGTATATGAGTATATGTAGGCGAAGGAAGTCGGTCAGGAGAGCTACAAGGGGCCCACGAGTTTGGAGGGCGCGCCCAGGGGGTAGGCACGCCCCTGCCTCATGGCCTCCTCGTTCGTTTCTTGACGTCCACTCCAATTCCTCTGGATCACGTTTGTTCCGAAAATCACGTTCCTTAAGGTTTTATTCCGTCTGGACTCCGTTTGATATTCCTTTCCTTCGAAACACTGAAATAGGCAAAAAATAGCAATTTGGTCTGGGCCTCCGGTTAATAGGTTAGTCCCAAAAATAATATAAAAGTGTATAATATAGCCCATTAAACATCCAAAACAGAATATATAATAGCATGGAACAATAAAAAATTATAGATACGTTGGAGACGTATCACTCCTCGGCCGCCAGGGCTTCGGACAGTGCCTCGAGGACCAGGGATGCGGTTTTGTTTTTGGTGCGGAGTGCTATGTCCGGATCACTGGCGATAGTGATAATACCGTTGGGCCCGGGCATTTTGAGCTTCATGTACCCGTAATGAGGTATGGCTTGAAAGCATGTGAATGCATCTCGCCCTAACAGGGCGTGATATCCGCTGTTGAAAGGGGCCACCTGGAAGATTATTTCTTTGGACCTATAGTTCTTTGGCGTGCCGAATACCACATCGAGTTTAATTTTCCCCGAGCATCTTGCTTCCCGACTTGGGATAATTCCTCGAAAGTATGTATTACTTTGCTCAATGCGACTCCTCTCCATTTGCATTTTATTGAGCGTGTCTTCGTAGATGAGGTTCAGTCCGCTGTCGCCGTCCATGAGCACTTTAGTCAGGCGAAAGTCGTCTACAATTGGGTTTAGAACCAAAGCGGCTGGTGCTCGGACTGATCGGGCCCTTGGCTCGTCATTGGCGTTGAAGGTTATCACCATGTCGTTCCAAGGATTTATTGCGGCTACGTGATTGATTTCTGCGAGGTTGCGGAGCGCCCATTTGCGCCGGTTGTTTGAAGAAAAGGTCTCACAGACCGTAAACACATTGAGGTTGTTATCCTCGGGGGAATGCCTTGCCGGAGTAGTGTTGGTGAGAATAGCCTCCCCACTTTTAGCCACTTGCCGGAGTATCCAACATGCCCGAAAGCTATGAGTTGGCTCGGAATTCGGCACGTGTATCTGACAGGGCTTGTCGAGCCATTCATCAGGGACAGTTCTGTGTCTCGGTAAGGGCTTAATTTTTCTTTTCGTGGAGTAATGATCAGGTGCCCCGTAAGGGTGCATCCTTTTTGTCCGGCCGGTGGGTGGCTTAAAGGCCGGTGGCTCCCACCGAGCTGTCTGGGCTTTCCAAGCGCTTTCCATTGTGCAATACTTTTGTACTATGTGTGCCAAATCTGCAATGTGCAGTATGTGGTGCCGATTGAGGGCGTTGAGGATGCACTCGTTCGTACAGTTGTGGCAAAACTGATACCGCATCGTCGTCCATCAATCTTTGATCTTGTTTTTAACAAGTAGGAATCTAGCCCAAAAGTGATGGACTGTTTCCTGAGGTTGCTATCGTATATACATTAAATCGCATATGTCTGGGGGAATGGAATTGCTTGGACAGTATTGATTGTGGTCGGTGGGTGGGCCTAAATCCAAACCCTGACCCACTGTGAAATCCGGGTTTTGAAAAATTTCTGAGGTCATTGGCCCAGGGTCCAGTGTGTCTTGGGGATTTTTAGACTCAGCACCGGATTCTATGTTCGGAGGACAGATGATCTCTTCTCGAAGATGAGCGTCCGGCTCGTAGGGCTCGGAGATCCGAACATAGTTTGTTTTCAACATAGGAGGAGCGGTATCCTCAACTTGTTCTTCCAGAACAGTCACCAGGTGGGTGACAGGTGGAGACCTGATTTCCCTCTGTTCGGGTTTAAGCCCAATCAGATCGTAATCTGTTGTGACCCCCAGGGTGGCGATGCGATCTAGCAGTTTGTTTAAAGACGAGACATCTGCTGGATCCATCTTATCGATGTTTTCGGGGTTGATGCGGAGATGATTTTTGGCAATCCGAGGGACCGCCTTGGGCTTAATGGCCGGGCGGGCGCCTATGGTGAAAATGCCAATCTGGAGGATCTGCCAAGGAACTAGGGCTCTTCCAGAGGTGATTTTGTCGTTGACGACGAGGCGATCCATCGATCCTTCTGTCGACAACACGGAGGAACTCTCAATGAAAGCACCAATGCCGGTGTCGAAACCGGCAGATCTCGGGTAGGGGGTCCCGAACTATGTATCTAAGGATCGAAGGTAACAAGAGGCAGGGGACACAATGTTTACCCAGGTTCAGGCCCTCTTAATGGAGGTAATACCCTACTTCCTGCTTGATTGACTTTGATGAGTATAGGGGTTACAAGAGTTGATCTACCTTGAGATCGTAATGACTAAACCCTAGATGTTTAGCCTGTATGGTTATGATTGCCTCTACGGACTAAACCCTCTGGTTTAGATAGACACCGGAGGGGGCTAAGATTGTACAAGGTCGGTTTATGGAGGAAGGAAACTACACATCCAGATGTCAAGCTTGCCATCCACGCAAAGAAGAGTCCCATCCGGACACGGGGGAAGGTCCTCGATCTTGTATCTTCATGGCCCATCAGTCCGACCCACATTACATAGCCCGGACGCCCGAGGACCCCCTAGTCCAGGACTCCCTCACACACCGCAAAAAGAGTTACATCATATGTGAAAGAACATGTGGTGCCCCCATGTTTGGTTTTGGTAATTGATGACAATCTCTATGGACTAATGGTTGCCTTGAGTTATATTTGAAGGATTTGTCCATAGGCATTTCTTGAAGTCCATGTGTTGGTTTCAAGGAGTTTATGTGGTGACCAAGGTGTTATTAAGGAATTATCCAAAGATTGGTCATGTGAGAGTAGAGCTTATTGCAAGCATGTCTTGAAGAAGAAGATTGTGTGATCATTCATGTTTACCTTCAAGACATCATCCAAATGAAGAGAGTTGGAAAGAGTCAAGGTTGATCAAGACTATCAAGTTGATCAACACACAAAGCGCACAAGATGTACCAAGAGGGATCAAGCGATCCCATGGTGTGGTAAGCATTGTCGATTACGCTTTGTGTACTAACCCATGATCTTCGTGAGAGTTCTTTGTGGGGTTAGGTTGCGGTGTGCAAGTTCAAGTGAAGCATCATGAAGAGATCAAATGCTTGAAGCTTGCCGTCCATTGTGGCGACAATGGACTTGTGAAGATGTTGCGGTGTGCAAGTTCAAGTGAAGCATCATGAAGAGATCAAATGCTTGAAGCTTGCCGTCCATTGTGGTGACAATGGACTTGTGAAGATGTGCGGAAGAGTGGCTCACCCATAGTGGAGTATGGGGGAGCAATCAACTAGTCTTCATCGAGCCAACACAACCAAGAAAGGTGGTCCATCTTGAGGGAGTCAAGAACGTCATCTTCTGGCTCAAGTGGACCATGTGCAAGGCAAAGGTTTGCTCTTGATAGGTTTTCTATTTTACCGGTCTCATGATGGTAGTTGGGAGACCGGGTTATAGGATCAATTGCCGTACTATCAAGGGGGGCTCTCGATGAGTAGCTTGATCGTATCGTTCATAGAGAGCTCAAACCATTGCATCCTTGCATCATCTTTGTTGGTTCTTGTTTGGTTCTTCTCTTTGTGAGTTTTGGAGCTTATGGTCATCTTGATGACAAGCTCGAGTTCATCGAAAACGGAGTTCACTCGCATCTTCTATGCTGTTTTGATGCTACTCGTCTTTCTCAATCCAACAAGCTTGAGTTTGCTCAATTCGGAGCTCATATGCAGAAGTTATGGCAGTTTTGGTTTCCTAGCGGTAGTACCGCGGCTAGAGCGGCAGTACCGCTTGTCACCCCAAGCGGTAGTACCGCTGTCCAAAGCGGTAGTACCGCCTATGGCCATAAGCGGTAGTACGGCTACGGTTCCGCGCTGGTACCGCCTCGATTTTGGGTCTTGCATTTTTCGTGTCGAGTTTTGTAGTAGTTGCACGGCAGTAAGGCACGGCAGTTCCACCTATAAGCGGTAGTACCGCCCTGATGGGCGGTAGTACCGCCTATAAGCGGTAGTACCGCTCCGGTCGGGCGGTAGTACCGCTACTGTTTTTTGGTCCCGTGTTCTGCTCCTCCAGCGGTAGTACCGCTGGGGTGCGCGGTAGTACCGCTTATAAGCGGTACTACCGCCCCAAGGTTCATGTTTGGTTGCTCCTTTTCCCTGCTTCTTCCGCCAGAGCGGTAGTACCGCTCGTGGAGCGGTAGTACCGCTCGTGTGCGGGCTGAGCACATAACGGTTGGATTTTTCCCCTTCTATAAAAGGGGGTCTTCTTCCCCATTGAACTTTATCCTTTGAGCTCGTGTTCTTCCCCCATTGTTGACCTTCTTCGAGCTTGCTAACTCTCAATCCCTCCATGGATCCTTGCTAGTTTTTGAGGGAAAAGAGAGAGGAGATCTAGATCCACATTTCCACCAATCACTTTCTCCTCTATGTGAGGGGAACCCCTTGGATCTAGATCTTGGAGTTCTTGGTGTTCTCCTTCTTGTTCTTCCTCTCATTTTCTTCCCTAGCATTAGTTGCTTCGGTGGGATTTGAGAGAGAAGGACTTGGGCACTCCGTGTGCCCTTGCCATTGCATTTGGTGCATCGGTTTGAGTTCTCCACGGTGATACGTGGAAGTTACAAGTTGAGAAGCTTATTACTCTTGGGTGCTTGGTGCCCTTGAGCTTGTTCCTCTTGGGTGCTTGGGCACCCTAGACGGTTGGTGGTGTTCGGAGCTCAATCATTGTGGTGTAAAGCTCCGGGCAAGCGTCGGTGTCTCCAATTAGGTTGTGGAGATCGCCCCGAGCAATTTGACGGGTACCGGTGACCGCCCCCAAGGGTTGCCAAAGTGTACGGGTTTGGTGACCGCCCCCAAGGGTTGCCATTTGTACGGGTTCGGTGACCGCCCTCAAGGGTCCCTTGTGGAATCACGACATCTTGCATTGTGCGAGGGCGTGAGGAGATTACGGTGGCCCTAGTGGCTTCTTGGGGAGCATTGTGCCTCCACATCGCTCCAAACGGAGATTAGCATCCGCAAGGGTGTGAACTTCGGGATACATCGTCGTCTCCACGTGCCTCGGTTATCTCTTAACCGAACCCTTTACTTACGCACTTTACTTTGTGATAGCCATATTGTTTCTTGTCATTTATCTTGCTATCACTTAGTTGTTTATCTTGCTTAGCATAAGTTGTTGGTGCACATAGGTGAGCCTAGTTGTTGTAGGTTTTGTGCTTGTCAAATTAACCGCTAGGTTTATTCCGCATTTGTTCAAGCCTAAACCGTAATTATTTTAAAGTGCCTATTCACCCCCCCTTCTAGGCGACATCCACGATCTTTCAATATGGATCTCCAAGATACCATTGTATTAAGAATCAAAAGAGAGAGAGGAAGCCATCTAGCTACCAACTACGGACCCGTAGGTCTACAAAGAACTACTCACGCATCATCGGAGAGGCACCAATGGACATGATGAACCCCTCCATGGGGTGTCTAGATTGGAGCTAGTGGTTCTGGAACTTGTGGCGGCTGGAATTGATTTTAGTCGACTCCCCTAGAGTTTCTGGAATATTGGGGTATTTATAGAGCAAAGAGGCGGTTCGGGAGTCCACTGAGGTGGGCACAACCCACCAGGGCACGCCTGGGCCTCCAGGCGCGCCCTGGTGTCTTGTGCTCACCTCGGGCTCCCTCTTCGGTACTTCTTTGGCCTACTGGATGTCTTCTGGTCCAAAACAAATCCACAAAAAGTTTCGCTGCGTTTGGACTCCGTTTGATATTGATTTCCTGCGATGTAAAAAACATGCAGAAAACAACAACTGGCACTTGGCACTATATAGGTTAGTACCAAAAAATAATATAAAATGACTATAAAATGATTGTAAAACATCCAAAAATGATAATATAACAACATGGAACAATAAAAAATTCTAGATACGTTGGAGACGTATCACATTCACATTTGGATCATGGAATTTAGTCTCAATGATGCTCTCAAGACTTCCCTAATTCCGAGTTAGGGTGGCCAAGCCCTTCTCAATCCTCACAGTAGCCTCAAGCAGATAACTAAGTTGATCTTGCTTGGTCTTGAGCATCACAGTCGACGCATCTGGTGCACTAGCTGCCTTTGCTGCTTTTGCAGCCTTTGGTCTCTCTCTCTCTCTCTCTCTCTCTCTCTCTCTCTCTCTCTCTCTCTCTCTCTCTTCTCCTAAGCTTCTGCACATGTTGGATGAGATGCATCCATGACAATCTCATTGTCCTCAAATTCTGGCCTCAGGGGAAGATGCTCTTTATCTAGAAGATATGTCCCTGTTACCATCTTGGAGTTGATCAACATCTGTATATGAAGGACATATCAACATGATCTCTTCTGATCAGCTACAGTTCTCTTCACTGTTTCAACTATCAAGCTCATCACTTTGAACTTCTGTGGCACATCAAACATATGGAGCAAGTTGATGGAGTGACCATGGATCATCCTATGATTTCCTGACTTAGGCAACAGAGTGTGCCTCAGAATGGTGTTGATGGTTGTCAGGCCAGCAAGCAGGAAGTAGATGGATCCAAGCTTGTGTGTCTCTAGGGCACTGTCATGAATCTCCTTGTACATGTTGGCCATGGAGTTGTGATCCTTCCTAGGCTTCGCATATACATCAATGTCATTTTATTCTTCCTTTGGGGCATTGATCAACTTGGCCAACTCAGAGATAGTTGATTGATATCTGATTCCCTCAGTCATCCAGACATTTTTTCCATCTGGATAGAAGTGAGCAGTGGAATAGAATTGCATTATCATCTCATCGTTCCACTTGGTCAACTTCTGACCAACAAACTTGTCCACTTCATTCATCCTGAAGCTTTCATGCACACCTGGAAAGTAGTCCTCATTGTCATCAATATATTTCTAGTCAACCCACTTCATATCACAGATAATGGGCTTCTTGTCCAACAAGACTGTCTCATAGAAGTCTTGTTGTTCCTTGGTCGGAAACGATAATCTACAGCAGTCCTTCTCCTGGTGGCATAGGGATCAGTCTGTCTCCACAATCTCAGACCTGCATCATATCGACGTTCTGGGACCGGGGGTGCCCAGACTTGCCTGCCTGCGGCCCGAGGCGTGGCTCCACCAACGGCCTGGTATGGCCCAGCTTCTGCAGCGGCAACCCAAGACCCTCGCGAGGGGCCAAGCCTCGCGAGGTGGACGACACCAAGACCTCCCTGGGGGTGGCCTCACTAGGTTGTCTCCCGAGGAGCGGAGATATCTATGCAAGGGACACCTCGCGAGGTTCGCATGACGTGAGCCATGACGACCAAGGCCAGGCGGCGCCAGCGGGCGCAGTGTACCATTTTCCTCTTTGGTGCTAAGGAGGCAAGCGCAGGCGTGGGGTCCCAAGGCGTCAGGCAAAGGTTTCCATATCGGTGCAACAAGACCAAGACCAGAAGGATGGTAGGACGAGGTCACCGCGGAGCCCACAGCAACATCACCACCAGAGCCTTTGGCAGGCGAAGACCACCTTTTGTCAGGATATCTTGTACTAGTTGTCCCCCTTCAAACTTGGCCGTTGTGGGATCCCTTCCCGCCTAACATTTGGGAAGAGGACCAAGGCCACTATAAATAGGACTTAGCCACCACCATAGACGGGACGGATTGATTCCACCTTGACCATCTCACAGGCTCATTGAGCCCAAGAACACCTCACCTCCGAAGGTTGTTCATCCACTATACTAGTTCATCCTCAGCCCCTCGAGGCAATCCAAAACACACTGGAGTAGGGTGTTACACCGCAAGGTGGCCCGGACCAGTATAAACCCTTGTGTCTCTTGTTCTTTGGGTCCGACGAGCTAGGCGTGGGATCGTTGAGCGAGCGAGCTAGGAAGAGAGTGTTCTTTGTGCGCACCCCAGAGTTTGAACCTCACAAGGGTTTGCTGGAACCCGTAATCCGACATTTGGCGCGCCAGGTAGGGGTGCGCTGAGGCCTTTCTTCCGTCGATCGATGCACCACTGCTCCACCGCATCCATGGCTGACGCTCGCCGGGCCCGCGTTGAGCGCCGGGCCGCCCTTGCCGCTCGCGTCGCCCAGACGGTGCCTGTCGGCGGACCTCCTCTTCGCTCTCCATCACCCGCTGCCAACGCCGCCACTGGCCTGGCGAGAAAGGAGCAGCAAGCTTCGTCGCTGCACCTCTCCGTGCGGCGGGACGGATGCACCGCCACCCCGTCGCTGACTCTGGCCGGCTCGTCGTCCAACACTCGACGCGCACCCGCGGACGCGCAGGCCGCGCTGCTCATGGCGCGCGAGCTCCTGCTTTACCGACCTCTACAAAGACTGGCTGAACCGCATCGCCGAGCTCGTCAGGGCCGCTGGGGGCTCTCCCGCACCGCCTCTCTCGTTGCCTCGTCCACCTCCTGCTGCGGGCGACGTAGCCCATGGAGCCCCTCTCCCACCTCCACACCAAGACGTCGCCCTCGCACCAAGACGCGCGGCTCCGCGGCGCGACCCACCGCGCAGGGCACCCGCGCGTGAAGAAGGAAGCTGCCAAGAAATCCCGCGGCCGCAAGAAGATGCTCCTCTGCACTCCCCACACCACCACGTCAAGATCGCGCGCTGCCTGCAACGGTGGTGCGTGGGTACCAAGACCAGGCCCCACCTCCACGACGAGCTCTAGTGACCACGGTGGGCTGCCACGCCTTCACCTCCGAGCTGCGCAGCGTTGTGTGGCCCGGCAATTTCAAGCCCGACCTGCCTCGACGCTACGACGGCACCCCTGACCCTGCTGAGTTCTTGCAACTCTACGAGCTGAGCATCGAGGCGGCCAATGGCGATGAGAAAGTTATGCGAACTGGTTTCCCATGGCTCTCAAGGACGGCGCGTGCTCGTGGCTCTTGAACTTGCCCGCGGGATCGATCCCCACCTGCGGAGAGATGCGTGAACGCTTCGTCACCAACTTCCAAGGCACTCGCGACCGCCCACCTGCTGCTGGTGACTTGTGGCGCATCAAGCAGTAGCCAGGGGAGACCCTGCAGAAGTACATCCAGCGTTTTAACAGCGTTCGCCTCAAGATCCCCAAGGTGACGGACGAGACCATCATCTCAACGTTCTCCGACGGCGTCTTTGATGTCAAGATGAAGGAGGAGCTCGCCATACATGAGGACCTGTGCATGGCTCTGGAGATGTTCAACATGGCGACCAAGTGCGCGAGGGCTGAAGAGGGACGACTCTCCCTCCTCGAGCTTTCAGCTGCCGACACGGAAGACAAGAAGGCCAAGACCAAGGACGTGAAGCGCAAGGGGTCTGCCGTGCTCGCGGCGGAGCCAGAGATGAAGCACGGTCGCAACCACCCCAAGTCACCCAAGGCCAACCGCCCGTTCTGCGCCTTCCACAATGTGCACAACCACAACACCAATGACTGTCAGGAGCTCAGGGCCAGCTGCGACGGGCACTTCGGTCGACGCCCCGAGCGCAACGACTGGGGCTACGATCGCGGAGGAGGCAGAAGTGGAGGACGCTGGGACGACCGCAGCCCCCGCCAGGAGTGGCGCGACCGACCTCGTGAGAACCGTTGGCAGGACCAACCTCGTGAGGGTGCCTGAAGGGACCAGCCTCGTGAGTACCGGCCTCAGGGTAACGCTGGCCTTCCCCCGCTGCCGCCACTACCAAGGAGGAACGACGACCATCACCAGGACGAGGGGGCTGGGGGCTTCTAGGAGCCCCGCGCCATCACTTGCATCTTGGGTGGCGCTCAGGCCCCAGCCTCTCAGCGCATCTTCAAGCAGTTTGCTCGCGAGGTGAACGCAACCCTCCCCAGGCTCAAGGCCACGCGCCCGCTCAGGTGGTCCAAGTGCACCATTACCTTCAGCTCATCTGACCAGCTCAAGTGCGCGGCAACTGCCGGCGCTCTCCCGATGCTCTGCTCGCCCATCATCAGCAATGTCCAAGTCACCAAGACCCTCATCGACGGTGGCGCAGGGCTCAATGTCATGTCTGTCGAGATGTTCGACCGCCTCCAAGTGCCATATGATCAGCTGCAGCCTACCAAGCCCTTCTCAGGAGTGACCGACGGCTCCACCACCCCGATAGGGCAGGTCCGCCTCCCTGTCACATTCGACAAGCGCGACAACTACCGCAGCAAGCTCATCGACTTTGAAGTCGCCCACATCCGCTTGCCGTACAATGCCATCCTTGGGTGTCCATCCCTGGCCAAGTTCATGGCAGTGACCCACCATGGCTACAACGTCCTCAAGATGCCAGGGAGCTGCGGCGTCATCACAGTCGCCTGCGAGGAAAAGGACACGGTGTGCTCTCTCGAGCGCGCCTACCAGGCTGTGACGGCCGAAGACCCAGTCAACGAAGGCGTTTTCTACCCTCCTGAGGCTGTCCCCAAGAAGAAGAAGCAGTTGGTCTGCCAAGGGCTTGAGGAGAGCAGTGTTTCCAATGGCACCACCTTAGGACCTGCGCCCACGGATGGGGCGCCTCCCTCCCTCGCATAGGAAGGCGCGCTCGGTGCCTTCCTCAGGCTGGGCTTGGGGGCTCTCTTCTGGAGGGCCTCTGACCTAGCGCATGTCACGAGGGAGGCGCTCGGGCACCACGTGGAGGCATGCTTCACCGCACGCTTCCCTCAAGAGGGCACAAGGTGTGGAGTGCCCGGCGCTTAGGAGTTCATCACCAAGGCGATTGAGGAGCTCTAGGAGGCGAGGGCCATGCGCAGCGACTGCCGCCCACCACCTCGCGCAGCCCCTCGTCCTGGCGAGGACGACGAGCTGTGCGTCTACATCAAAATCCCAGGACTCAACATGGCGGCATCTCAGGAGCGTTTCTGGCCTTCGCACGTTGGTCGATGCGAGGGTCCACCTCACAGCTATGTTCGCATGCCATTCGGCTTGCCGGGCGTAGCTGTCACCTTCCAGCGCCACCTGCGGAGCTTTCTGGCGGCTCAGGAGGCGAGGCATCACGCAGTTCTGGCAGAGATGGCGACAGTTCTTCATGAGCTGCCCGGGCCCCCGAAGCCTCCCGAGGCTCAGGACCCAGGCGACTCGTGAGAAGCAACTTCTTCAGCATGCGTCTTCATCTACTTCAACACCTCTCCAGCAACGGTACCAGGTGACTCTTTTCGATTCATTCAGTTGGGGGCGCCCCTCGGGCAGCATTATCCCCAAGTCGCATGGGCCTGTCCCTGCAATGTGTATCCTTCTGCGTCTCTAGCTTACCCTGTTGGGGGCGCCCCTTGGGCTGCATCATCCCTAGGCCGCATGGGTCCGTCCCTGCGGCATGTATCGTCCTTGCATTTATCTGAACTAGCTTGCCTCCTTGCATGAGTTACCTTATGATTATGACATGCTTTCTTGTTGCCCTTCGCGGCCACCCGCATTGCTGACCGGCCTCCTGCTCATCCCGCAGCGGGGGCTACACATGCTGGCACGGTGCTTGTGCTCGGGTCCGTCCCTGCAACGCTGGCAAACCTGAGTGGTCGAGCTCTGGCTCGCGGCACGTCCCGCGCACGTCACCTCACCAGACCCTTGGTGCCTTCATCTTCTTGCAGAAGACTAGCGGCAGGGCAGCAAGCGTGATTACAAGTTGTGTTCTCCCCTCGCACTAACCCGCAGGGATCTACGGGGCTCGGCTACGGGTGGCCTCGCCGGCCGCCCTCCTTTCGCGCGATTCACTTGCGCGTTAAAGGGGGGGCTCCTAAGCATCGCGCCTTAGGAGCTCCTACTGACTCTCCAGCCCTCACCCCCTGGCCTTGACCATGGCATCGCGACCTGGCATACCAGCGGCGGCTGAGCTTGCTCGAGGGTCGAGACCCGAGGACGCAGAGCATTTAGATGAGCAAGGAAGGAGGAAGCCGGCGTGAGCCTCACCCAACAACTCCGCCGCTGGAGCGCAAACCAGACGCCGTAGGAGGGACCACCATGGACTCGACGAGATAAGTCACATACTCACGTAGCACAGCGCCGCAATTGGAATTTTTCAGTTCGGGCAGCCTTGCTCTGGCAATGCCGCCTTCCTTTTCTACCTTCGGGACGCTGCTTTCATGCCAATGGGGACCTCTCGAGCATCATGCCTCGGGAGCTCTTACCGGACCTCGGGCCGCTCACCTCCTGGCCTTGACCACGGCATCGCGACCTGGCATACCAGCGACGGCTGAAGCCTGCCTGGTAACTGGGACCAGCCGGCATAGAGCGCTAAGCTACCGCGAGGACGAAAAGGGGGACAGTGCCGTGGCAAGACATGCAACCACAAATCTCATAGTAGGGGCAATAAGCATTGGAGCAAAAGCATTACAAATTCCTTACACACCCCCACGGGTTCGTTCCGAATCCTCACAGCGAACAAAAGAATAAAAACTTCAAGGGGTCCTAGCTACAAGCGTCGCCGTTGACGCCATCATCAACAGTGGGCCAGTGGCGCATGCCACCACAGCCTGGCCGCCACGGCCGTGACGCGAGCGGCGCGAGGCATTGCCTCCTCCTCCGGGGCCTTCCACATGGGCGTACAGGGGCAGCGGGTAGCCGAGAGGAGGCCGCTCGTACCAAGTCCTCGTCACCTCCTGCCTCACGTCGGCATCGCGGGAGCAGCCGAACCTCTTCTTCGGCGGAAGCGACCCCTGCTCTTCATGGGGGGTTTCTCCTTTCTCAGCGGCAGAGAATCTCCTTATCGGCGCCATAAGTGTCACGGCAAGACGATGAGGCGAGGAGGAAGAACAAGAAGCAGGCGGCGTGGAGAAGAAGATGAGCGACAGGGGCTCTGCCCCTCTCCTCATTTATAGCCAGAAGGAGGCCAACCACCGGCCTCCATGATCGCAGGTAATGATGGTTTTCTTCTGCATGCAGCAGGGTCTCGTCAAGTCGAACGGTTGCCGAGGCCGCATGGGGAAGCGAAGGCGCCCACGTACCCCCAATCTCCACGCGTCGACCGGGGCCGCAGGCGGTTGGGGCCCGTGGTGCTCCACACTTGCCCTTTGGCTTTGCCTCGAAGCCAAGTTCGAGCACGCCTTGGGCCCGGGGGCTACTGTCGGCGTTCTGGGACTGGGGGTGCCTAGACTTGCCTACATGCGGCCCAGGACGTCGCTCCACCAACGGCCTGGTATGTCTCAGCTTCTGCAGCGGCAACCCAACACCCTCGCGAGGGGCCAAGCCTCGCGAGGCAGACGACACCAAGACCTCCCTAGGGGTGGCCTCACTAGGCTGTCTCCCGAGGAGCGGAGATATCTATGCAAGGGACACCTTGTGAGGTTCGCGTGACGTGAGCCAAACGACCAAGGCCAGGCGGCGCCAGCGGGCGTGGGGTTCATTTTCCTCTTTGGTGCTAAGGAGGCAAGCGCAGGCGCGGGGTCCCGAGGCATCAGGCAAAGGTTTCCATATCGGTGCAACAAGACCAAGACCAGCAGGACGGAGGTCACCACGGAGCGCACAGCAGCATCACCACCAGAGCCTTTGACAGGCGAAGACCACCTTTTGTCAGGATAGCTTGTACTAGTTGTCCCCCTTCAAACTTGGCCGTTGTGGGATCCCTTCCCACCTAGCATTTGGGAAGAGGACCAAGGCCATTATAAATAGGACTTAGCCACCACCATAGATGGGACAGATCGATTCCACCTTGACCATCTCACCGGCTCATCGAGCCCAAGAACACCTCACCTCCGGAGGTTGTTCATCCACTGTACTAGTTCATCCTCAGCCCCTCGAGGCAATCCACCACACACTGGAGTAGGGTGTTACACCGCAAGGTCGCCCGAACCAGTATAAACCCTTGTGTCTCTTGTTCTTTGGGTCCGACGAGCTAGGCCATGGGATCGTTGAGTGAGCGAGCTAGGAAGAGAGTGTTCTTCATGCGCACCCCAGAGTTCAAACCTCACAAGGGTTTGCCGGAACCCGTAATCCGACACATCCTTCCTTTCCTTCATGTTTTCAGCCACTGGATGATCATCACTATGATCTGGAATCTTGGGCTTCAATTTTCTGAGCACTTGCTGCTCTTCATCTTCTTGAGCCTCGGGCACTGGGGCCTTGTTCTTTTCAGCAGCAAGTATGTTTCTGGTCGATCTCTTAGGTGTAGTATACTTGGAGGCTTGAGCTTGAGTTGGAGGCTTGGGGGTTGACTTGGGCTTAGATGGAGCAGCCCCAGTCCTTATGGCATCCCCCATGAGCTTTTGAGTCTTTGGTGGAGGTGTAGCAGCTCTTCCTCCTCCTCATCTCCATCTGATTCTCTCATCATGGAAGGCTTGCCAGTGACTCTGGCAATTGTCTTTCTGACTCTCTCCTTCCTCTTCTTTCCTCCAGCAGCCTCTTCTTCTCTTGGTTCAAGAGTAAACTCCATAGTTTCTTGAGTGGAGGCTCTGGCTTTTGACATAGGATTTCTCTTAGCAGGAGCTTTCTTTGGCATACCAGGTTTGGTGGCAGCGGCAGCAGCAGCATACTCCTTCTTGAGCACTTTTTTCTTGGAGGTGAACTCCTCCTCACTGACAAAATCCTCATCCTCAGATTCCGAAGCTCTCTTCTTCATTTGCCTAGTAGCAGCCTTAGGAAAGTTGTTGGGTGTGCTTCTGCTACCATCTTCATAACTGCCGTTGGAGGTACTAGTGCCCTCACTGAGATTCACTTGCTCTTCAGACTTGTTCTGGCTGTCACTGCCCTCTGACATCTCTGAAACTGGCCCCATGAATAGATGGGTATAGATAGAGTGGATGAGCATCACAAAGCACATCTATTTTGCAAAAGTGTAGGGACAAAAACTTAACTTTAGTTCTCTGTAGAAAGCATTTCAGAGCTACCGATTTGACAAACTCGGTGACAATGAAGCATTAACAGGATCTAAACATGCATTTTCGCTCAGACCAAAATGCAGCTCGGTGACTCCGAGATGCTTGGGTTTCACAGAGTAAGTGATTTCGGTCACACCGATCAGTACACTTCGGTGAGACTGAGTTGTACTTGTGCAATGGCCTGAGCCAAATCGGTGAGACCGAGATCCTCACATCCATCGGTCTGAGATGAGTTCGGCGGAAACCTAACCCTAAGTTTTTGCATCAAATCTATTCTAATGGAATTTTTCGGTGGATAGATCGATCTCATTCGTGGTAAGAACAATAGCAATGATCTTTGTGCAAGAATCGGAATAAGAGAACACACAAAGAGGTCGAGTTCGTACCCTAACTTGGTGATGAACTCGCTACAGCAACAAGGGCGGTGAGATTTCTGTTGTCGGCGACGGAGACTAGCGGCAGGAGGCACTGGCGACGACGACGACGATCCGGAGACCAAGGGGACGGCAGAGCTGGGCAAGCACGGTCGAGTGTTTGAAGAAATTTCCAAAAATCAACCCGCGATATATATACCCAATCACTGTCGGTGGGACCGAGTGGAACGACTCGGTAGCACCGAGATGCAAAACTGCTAGGAGTTACTGCAACTCGGTGTGACCGAATTATTCAAATCGGTTGCACCAAGATGAAAACCTAGATCAACCTAATGAATTCGGTGAGACCGAGTAGGATGAATTGGTCTGTCCGAGGTGCATTAAGAGGTTTTGGAAGTTTAATGTGCCACAACAGTTTCAGTTTCATAACCATGGAAAGGATCAGATTCAACCAAAGTAATTAACTCTGGGTCGACAGAGAATTCATAATCCTTATCAGCAATACAGATAGGTGAAGTAGCAAACTTAGGATCACATTTCATTCTAGCATTCAGAGATTTTTCTTTATACTTGCATAGTAATTTCTCTAGATCATCTCTATCATTGCAAGCAAGAATATCTCTAGTTGCTTCTTCACTCATAACATAACCTTCCGGTACCTTAGGCAATTCATATCTAGGAAGGCTAGTTCCAGCAGGTGTTTCAGGAGTTTAAGTTTCAAGCTCATCATCAGATTCAACAACATCATGTTGTTGAAGGAAATATGCCCTAGATGCAATAATAAAGTTGTTATTTATATTTCCTTATATCATGATAAATGTTTATTATTCATGCTAGAATTGTATTAACCGGAAACTTAGTACATGTGTGAATACATAGACAAACAGAGTGTCACTAGTATGCCTCTACTTGACTAGCTTGTTGAATCAAAGATGGTTATGTTTCCTAGCCATAGACATGAGCTGTCATTTGATTAACGGGATCACATCATTAGAGAATGATGTGATTGACTTGACCCATTCCGTTAGCTTAGCACTTGATCGTTTAGTATATTGCTATTGCTTTCTTCATGACTTATACATGTTCCTATGACTATGAGATTATGCAACTCCCGAATACCGGAGGAACACTTTGTGTGCTACCAAACGTCACAATGTAACTGGGTGATTATAAAGGTGCTCTACAGGTGTCTCCGATAGTACTTGTTGAGTTAGCATAGATCAAGATTAGGATTTGTCACTCCGATTGTCAGAGAGGTATCTCTAGGCCCTCTCGGTAATGCACATCACTATAAGCCTTGCAAACAATGTTACTAATGAGTTAGTTGCGGGATGATGCATTACGGTACGAGTAAAGAGACTTGTCGGTAACGAGATTGAACTAGGTATTGAGATACCGATGATCGAATCTCGGGCAAGTAACATACCGATGACAAAGGGAACAACGTATGTTGTTATGCGGTTTGATCAATAAAGATCTACGTGGAATATGTGGGAACCAATATGAACATCCAGGTTCTGCTATTGTTTATTGACCGGAGATGTGTCTCGGTCATGTCTACATAGTTCTCGAACCCGTAGGGTCCGCACGCTTAACGTTCGGTGACTATCGGTATTATGAGTTCATGTGTTTTGATGTACCGAAGATAGTTTGGAGTCCCGGTAGCTTCATCATCACCGTCATCACGCCGTCGTGCTGACGAAGCTCTCCCTCGACACTCTGCTGGATCATGAGTTCGTGGGACGTCACCGAGCTGAACGTGTGCAGATCGAGGAGGTGCCGTACATTCGGTACTAGGATCGGTCGATCGTGAAGACGTACGACTACATCAACCGCGTTGTCACAACGCTTCCACTTACGGTCTACGAGGGTACATGGACAACACTCTCCCCTCTCGTTGCTATGCATCACCATGATCTTGCGTGTGCGTAGGATTTTTTTTGAAATTGCTACGTTTTCCAGCATTGGCATCCGGGCGAGGTTTATGCGTATGTGTTATATGCACGAGTAGAACACAAGTGAGTTGTGGGCGAGTAATAGTCATACTGCTTACAAGAATTTTTTTAACATTTTTCTTTATATATTTTATACTTGTTTTTGGCTAAACCTGGGAAATCTTAATTCCAGCATGTCATACTTTGATTCGGCGGTATTGTTGGATGAAGCAGCCCGGACCGACATTACGCATACGCTTACGCGAGACTGGTTCTACCGACGTGCTTCGCACACAGGTGGCTGGCGGTTGTTAGTTTCTCCAACTTTAGTTGAATCGAGTGTGGCTACGCCCGGTCCTTGTTGAAGGTTAAAACATCACATACTTGACGAAAAATCATTCTGGTTTTGATGCATAGGTAAGAAGGGTTCTTGCTCAGCCCGTAGCAGCCACGTAAAACTTGCAACAACAAAGTAGAGGACGTCTAACTTGTTTTTGCAGGGCATGTTGTGATGTGATATGGTCAAGACATGATGCTAAATTTTATTGTATGAGATGATCATTTTTTTTAGCGGAGTTACTGGTAACTGGCAGGAGCCATATGGTTGTCGCTTTATTGTATGAAATGCAATCGCCATTTAATTGCTTTACTTTATCAGTAAGCGGTAGCGATAGTCGTAGAAGCAATAGTTGGCGAGATGACAACGATGCTACGATGGAGATCAAGGTGTCACGCCGATGACGATAGTGATCATGATGGTGCTTTGGAGATGGAGATCAAAGGCAAGAGATGACGATGGCCATATCATATCACTTATATTGATTGCATGTGATGTTTATCCTTTATGCATCTTATTTTGCTTAGTTCGACGGTAGCTGTGACGTCCGGATAATTAAGCTACAGTAATCCCATGCTAATGATGCCACGTCACCACGGTTACTGTTGTTAACCTCGCGATGATTCAAAACCGTTTCACAATTCAAATTCAAATTAATGTCAACAATAAAAGTTTTCAAAAGTTAAAACAAAAATGTTCGGGAGGTGCCATATTTTGCATATGTAAACTTGGTGTAATAAACACATTTTCAAAAAATTCCTAGATATTTTATAGTGGATGGAAACAACAAAACAATTAAATAAAAAGGAAAGCAGAACCTAACTAAAATAAAAAGACAAAATAGAATAAAAGAAAAATCCCCCTAGCCCAACTATGCCAAGCGGCCCAGCCAGGCCGCCCCACCCCCACTGGGCTAACTGGCCCAGCCACCCGGCCCATACCCCTTGCCTATAAGGCCTACTCCCAGCCCCAAACCCTAGCATCGACACCCCACTCACCCCCGAAAAATATCTCCCCCCTCTCCCCCGATTGGATCGGGATCGAGAGGAGGAGGCCGCCGCTCGCCGCCCGAACGCCGACGCAGCCCGTCGCTGGACCTCCCCACCGGATCGCCGCCATCCTCCCGTTCCTCCTCCTCGACCCCCATTGCCCTACTCCTCCTCTGTGAGCTCCTCCTCCCTCCTCTCTCTGCCGTGGCCATGCCCTCTCCCCCACGCTCGGCTCCACCGCCCGACATCGTTCGCGGACAGCCGCACCCGGCCAACCCCGCGGCGCCCGTGCCCTCACCGCCCCGCCGCTTGCCGCCGCGCACTCGCGCGCCCCGTGCCTACCGTGGCCTCCTTCCCCTCGCCGCGCTTCGCCCTGGCCTCGGGCCGCCGTCGTTCACCACCGCGTGCGCGCCCGCGCCACCCCGCTCCACTGCCCCTACTGCTGCTCCCGTCGCCGTCGCGTGCAGGCCATAGCCTTGTCCGCTGCCCCCTGTTCGCCAATCCCGCCATGGTCCCTTACCGCGCCTCCGACCGCGCCTGCCGTTCCCCGCACGCGCCCACAATCGCCCGTCGCTGCTCGCCGTCTCCGCGCGCGCACCCCTTGCCCCCTCGCCCTGCTCCAGTCCCGCACCTCCGCCGCAGCCCCCTGCTGCCACTACGCCGCCCGCTCGCCGGCGCACCGGCGCCCGCGCCCGCGCCCGCCAGCCGCCCCGTCGGGTGCGCCCCTGTGAGGGCCATCGCCCGTTCGGCTGCACCCGATACCCGCACGCCCGCAAAGGCCCCTGGGGTCTATGACAGACGGGGCCCAGCCCCAGAACGTTTTAAGAAAAATGAAAATAAAAATGAATTAATAACATTTATAATTAATTAATTAATTAGTGATTTAGTTAAGTTAATTAATCCTATTTAATTCATCTAATTAATTACTTAGTTTAATTAAAATAGTAATTAGATTAGCTAAACCCTGATTAACCTAAGCAGAGTATGACAGATGGGCCCCGCACGTCAGTTTGACCCAGTCAACGCCCTGTTGACTACTGACGTCATGGTGACGTCATGATGACGTCAGCATACACTATTCTGGTAATGTTGATTTAAAATAATTAAGTAAATTCTAAAAAGATTAAATCTTTTAAAAATTAATATAAAATAAATCGTAGCTCGGATGGAAATACTTTGTACATGAAAGTTGCTCAAAACGACGAGACGAATCCGGATACGCAGCCCGTTCGTCCGCCACACATCCCTAGCATAGCAAACACGCAACTTTCCCCCTCCGGTTCACTTGTCCGAAAATGTCAAACACCGGGAATACTTTCTCGCATGTTTTCCCCTTCGCCGGCATCGCCTAGTACCGTGTTAGGGCATACCTAGCACCGCGTATTGCCTCGTTATGTTTTGTGATGCTTTGTTTGCTCCGTATTTACTGTTTCTTCCCCCTTCTTCTCCTCCGGTAGACCCCGAGACTGGCGCTGATGCCACCGAGTATGACTACGTCACTGACGACCCTTCTTCCTGTACAACAGAGCTTCCAGGCAAGCCCCCCCCCCTTGATCACTAGATATCGCCTATTCTTCTCCCTACTGCTTGCATTAGAGTAGTGTAGCATGTTACTGCTTTCCGTTAATCCTATCCTGATGCATAGCCTGTCCTTGCTACTACTGTTGTTACCTTTACCTGCAATCCTACATGCTTAGTATAGGATGCTAGTATTCCATCAGTGGCCCTACACTCTTGTTCGTCTGCCATGCTATACTACTGGGCCGTGATCACTTCGGGAGGTGATCACGGGCATATGCTATATACTTTATACTGTTACATTACTTATGATACTGTTCGGAGATGGGGGCTGAAAGGACAGGTGGCTCCATCCCGGTAGAGGTGGGCCTGGGTTCCTGACGGCCCCCGACTGTTACTTTGTGGCGGAGTGACAGGGCAGGTTGAGACCTCCTAGGAGAGAGGTGGGCCTGGCCCTGGTCGGCGTCTGTGGTTACTTCATAATAACACGCTTAACGAGATCTTGGTATTTGATCTGAGTTGGGTCGTTGACCTTATACGCACTAACCGCCACGTGGGACAAGATATGGGCAACCGGCGTCGTGGTATCAGCCGAAGCTCTTTTTGACGTCAGCGACTGAGCGGCGCGCGCCGCATTGGACCGAAAGGCCGCGCTTGTATTAAGGGGGCTAGGTCTGCTTCCGGTCGCGTATGCAACGTGCATGTGTGCAATGGGCGATGGGCCCAGACCCCTGCGCGCATAGGATTTAGACCGGCGTGCTGACCTCTCTGTTGAGCCTAGGTAGGCCTGCGATGTGTTGATCTCCCGAGGCCGGACATGACCCAGGAAAGTGTGCCCGGCCAGAGGGATCGAGCATGTCGGGTAATGTGGTGCACCCCTGCAGGGAAGTTGATCTATTCGAATAGCCGTGTCCACGGTAACAGGCGACCCGGAGTTGTACCTTGACCTTATGACAACTAGAACCGGATACTTAATAAAACACACCCTTCCAAGTGCCAGATATAACCCGGTGATCGCTCTCACACAGGGCGACGAGAAGGGGATCGCCGGGTAGGATTATGCTATGCGATGCTACTTGGTGAACTTACCATCTACTCTCTTCTACATGCTGCAAGATGAAGGCTGCCAGAAGCGTAGTCTTCGACAGGACTAGCTACCCCCCTCTTATTCTGGCATTCCGCAGTTCAGTCCACTGTTATTGCCCCTTTACACAAATACCCATGCATATGTAGTGTAGATCCTTGCTTGCGAGTACTTTGGATGAGTACTCACGGTTGCTTTTCTCCCTCTTTTCCCCCTTTCCTTTCCTCTCGGTTGTCATAACCAGATGCTGGAGCCCAGGAGCCAGATGCCACCATCGACGTCGGCCCCTACTACACTGAGGGTGCCTACTACTACGTGCAGGCCGCTGTCGATGACCAGGAGTAGTTTAGGAGGATCCCAGGCAGGAGGCCTACGCCTCTTTCGATTTGTATCCCAGTTTGTGCTAGCCATCTTATGGCAACTTGTTTACTTATGACTGTACTCAGATATTGTTGCTTCCGCTGACTCGTCTATGATCGAGCACTTGTATTCGAGCCCTCGAGGCCCCCGGCTTGTATTATGATGCTTGTATGACTTATTTTATTTTTAGAGTCGTGTTGTGATATCTTCCCGTGAGTCCCTGATCTTGATCGTACATGTTTGCGTGTATGATTAGTGTACGATTGAATCGGGGGCGTCACAGTAGCATTATAAGATGATCTCTCACTAAATTTCAAGGTACAAGTGTTCTCCCTGAGTATGCACCGTTGCGAAAGTTCGTCGTGCCGAGACACCACGTGATGATCGGGTGTGATAAGCTCCACGTTCACATACAACGGGTGCAAGCCAGTTTTGCACACGCAGAATACTTGGGTTAAACTTGACGAGCCTAACATATGCAGATATGGCCTTGGAACACTGAGACTGAAAGGTGGAGCGTGAATCATATAGTATATATGATCAACATAGTGATGTTCACCATTGAAGACTACTCCATCTCACGTGATGATCGGACATGGTTTAGTTGATATGGATCACGTGATCACTTAGATGATTAGATGGATGTCTATCTAAGTGGGAGTTCTTTAATTAATATGATTAATTGAACTTTAATTTATCATGAACTTAGTACCTGGTAGTATTTTGCATGTATATGTTGTTGTAGATAGATGGCCTGTGCTGTTGTTCCGTTGAATTTTAATGCGTTCCTAGAGAAAGCTAAGTTGAAAGATGATGGTAGCAACTACACGGACTGGGTCCGTAACTTGAGGATTATCCTCATTGCTGCACAGAAGAATTACGTCCTGGAAGCACCGCTAGGTGCCAAACCCACTGCAGGAGCAACGCCAGATGTTATGAACATCTGTCAGAGCAAAGCTGATGACTACTCGATAGTTCAGTGTGCCATGCTTTACGACTTAGAACCGGGACTTCAACGACGTTTTGAACGTCATGGAGCATATGAGATGTTCCAGGAGTTGAAGTTAATATTTCAAGCAAATGCCCGGATCGAGAGATATGAAGTCTCCAATAAGTTCTACAGCTGCAAAATGGAGGGGAATGGTTCTGTCAGTGAGCATATACTCAAAATGTCTGGGTATAACAATCACTTGATTCAACTGGGAGTTAATCTTCCTGATGATAGTGTCATTGACAGAATTCTTTAATCACTGCCACCAAGCTACAAGAGTTTCGTGATGAACTATAACATGCAAGGGATGGATAAGACAATTCCCGAGCTCTTCGCAATGCTAAAGGCTGCGGAGGTACAAATCAAGAATGAGCATCAAGTGTTGATGGTCAACAAGACCACCAGTTTCAAGAAAAAGGGTAAAGGCAAGAAGGGGAACTTCAAGAAGAACGGCAAGCAAGTTGCTGCTCAAGTGAAGAAGCCCAAGTCTGGACCTAAGCCTGAGACTGAGTGCTTCTACTGCATAGGGACTGGTCACTGGAAGCGGAACTGCCCCAAGTATTTGGCGGATAAGAAGGATGGCAAGGTGAACAAAGGTATATGTGATATACATGTTATTGATGTGTACCTTACTAATGCTCGCAGTAGCACCTGGGTATTTGATACTGGTTCTGTTGTTAATATTTGCAGCTCGAAACAGGGACTACGGATTAAGCGAAGATTGGCTAAGGACGAGGTGATGATACGTCCAATTTGCATCATGCTTTTATATCGATATTTATTGCATTATGGGTTGTTATTACACATTATGTCACAATACTTATGCCTATTCTCTCCTATTTTACAAGGTTTACATAAAGAGGGAGAATGTCGGCAGCTGGAATTCTGGGCTGGAAAAGGAGCAAATATTAGAGACCTATTCTGCACAACTCCAAAAGTCCTGAAACTCCATGGAAGTTATTTTTGGAAATAATAAAAAATACTGAGCGAAGAAAATACCAGAGGGGGCCCACACCCTGGGCACGAGGGTGGGGGCGCGCCCTACCCCCTGGGCGCGCCCCCTGCCTCGTGGGCCCCCTGGTGGCCCTCCGGTGCCCATCTTCTGCTATATGAAGTCTTTTGTCTGAGAAAAAATCATAAGCAAGCTTTCGGGACGAGACTCCGCCGCCACGAGGCGGAACCTTGGCGGAACCAATCTAGGGCTCTGGCGGAGCTGTTCTGCCGGGGACACTTCCCTCCGGGAGGGGGAAATCATCGCCATCGTCATCACCAACGCTCCTCTCATCGGGAGGGGGCCCAATCTCCATCAACATCTTCACCAGCACCATCTCCTCTCAAACCCTAGTTCATCTCTTGTATCCAATTCTTGTCTCTAAGTCTGAGATTGGTACTTGTAGGTTGCTAGTAGTGTTGATTACTCCTTGTAGTTGATGCTAGTTGGTTTATTTGGTGGAAGATCATATGTTCAGATCCTATATGCATATTAATACTCCTCTGATTATGAACATGAATATGCTTTGTGAGTAGTTACGTTTGTTCCTGAGGACATGGGAGAAGTCTTGCTATTAGTAGTCATGTGAATTTGGTATTCGTTCGATATTTTGATGAGATGTATGTTGTCTCTCCTCTAGTGGTGTTATGTGAACGTCGACTACATGACACTTCACCATTATTTGGGCCTAGAGGAAGGCATTGGGAAGTAATAAGTAGATGATGGGTTGCTAGAGTGACAGAAGCTTAAACCCTAGTTTATGCGTTGCTTCGTAAGGGGCTGATTTGGATCCATATGTTTCATGCTATGGTTAGGTTTACCTTAATACTTCTTTTGTAGTTGCGGATGCTTGCAATAGGAGTTAATCATAAGTGGGATGCTTGTCCAAGTAAGGACAGCACCCAAGCACCGGTCCACCCACATATCAAATTATCAAAGTACCGAACGCGAATCATATGAACGTGATGAAAACTAGCTTGACGATAATTCCCATGTGTCCTCGGGAGCGCTTTTCTCTATATAAGAGTTTGTCCAGGCTTGTCCTTTGCTACAAAAAGGATTGGGCCACCTTGCTGCACTTTATTTACTTTTGTTACTTGTTGCTCGTTACAAATTATCTTATCACAAAACTATCTGTTACCTATAATTTCAGTGCTTGCAGAGAATACCTTGCTGAAAACCGCTTATCATTTCCTTCTGCTCCTCGTTGGGTTCGACACTCTTACTTATCGAAAGGACTACGATAGATCCCCTATACTTGTGGGTCATCAAGACTCTTTTCTGGCGCCGTTGCCGGGGAGTGAAGCGCCTTTGGTAGGTGGAATTTGGTAAGGAAAAATTTATATAGTGTGCTGAAATTTACTGTCACTTGTTACTATGGAAAGTAATCCTCTGAGGGGCTTGTTCGGGGTATCTTCACCCCGACCAGTAGAGCAAAGAGTTGCTCCTCAACCTACTGAACCTACTGAAAATGAAAATGTCTACTTTTAAATTCCTTTGGGTATGATAGAAAAACTGCTAGCTAATCCTTTTGCAGGAGACGGAACATTACATCCTGATGAGCACCTAATCTATGTGGATGAAGTTTGTGGATTATTTAAGCTTGCAGGTATGCCCGATGATGTTATCAAGAAGAAGGTCTTCCCTTTATCTTTGAAGGGAGATGCATTGACATGGTATAGGCTATGTGATGATATGGGATCATGGAACTACAAGCGATTGAAATTGGAATTTCATCAGAAGTTTTATCCTATGCATCTTGTTCATCGTGATCGTAATTATATATATAATTTTTGGCCTCGCGAAGGAGAAAGCATCGCTCAAGCTTGGGGGAGGCTTAAGTCAATGTTATATTCATTACCCAATCATGAGCTCTCAAGAGAAATGATTATTCAAAAAATTTATGCTCGGCTTTCTGACAACAATCGCACCATGCTCGATACTTCTTGTACTGGTTCTTTTATGATGAAGACTATTGAATTCAAATGGGATTTATTGGAAAGAATTAAACGCAACTCTGAAGATTGGGACCTCGACGAAGGTAAGGAGTCAGGTATAACACCTAAGTTTGATTGTGTTAAATCTTTTATGGATACCGATGTTTTCCGTAAATTTAGCACTAAATATGGACTTGACTCTGAGATAGTAGCTTCTTTGTGAATCTTTTGCTGCTCACGTTGATATCCCTAAGGAGAAGTGGTTTAAATATCATCCTCCCATAGAAGTAAAAGTAGTTGCACCTATTAAAGTTGAAGAAAAGACTATCACTTATAATGATCCTATTGTTCCTACTGCTTATGTTGAGAAACCACCTTTCCCTGTTAGAATAAAGGATCATGCTAAAGCTTCAACTGTGGTTCGTAAAAGCAATATTAGAACCTATACACCTCCTGAGCAAGTTAAAGTTGAACCTAATATTGCTATTGTTAAAGATCTCTTGGCTGATAATATTGATGGGCATGTTATTTATTTCTGTGATGAAACTGCTAGAATTGCTAAACCTTGTGCTAAAGATAAACATAGACCTGTGGTAGGCATGCCTGTTATTTCTGTTAAAATAGGAGATCATTGTTATCATGGCTTATGTGACATGGGTGCTAGTGCTAGTGCAATACCTATTGACTTATACAAAGAAATTATGCATGATATTGCACCCGCTGAGTTAGAAGAAATTGATGTTACCATTAAGCTTGCCAATAGAGATACTATATCACCAATTGGAATTGTTAGAGATGTTGAAGTCTTGTGTGGGAAAACTAAATATCCTGCTGATTTTCTTGTTCTTGGTTCCCCACAAGATAGCTTTTGTCCCATTATATTTGGTAGACCCTTCTTAAACACTGTTAATGCTAAGATAGACTGCGAAAAGGATGTTGTTACTATTGGTCTAGGTGATATGTCTCATGAGTTTAATTTCTCTAAATTTCGTAGACAACACCGTGAAGAGGAATTGCCTAGTAAAGATGAAATTATTGGTCTTGCTTCTATTGCCGTACCTCCTAGTGATCCTTTAGAACAATATTTGCTAGACCATGAAAATGATATGTTTATGAATGAAAGAAGGGAAATAGATGAAGTGTTCTTTAAACAGGGACCTATTCTGAAACACAACTTGCCTGTTGAAATCCTAGGGGATCCTCCTCCACCCAAGGGTGATCCCGTGTTTGAGCTTAAACCATTGCCTGATACTCTTAAATATGCTTATCTTGATGAAAAGAAGATATATCCTGTTATTATTAGTGCTAACCTTTCAGAGAAGGAGGAAGAAAAATTATTGAAAACTCTGAAGAAGCACCGTGCTGCTATTGGATATACTCTTGATGATCTTAAGGGCATTAGTCCCACTCTATGTCAACACAAAATAAATTTGGAGAAAGACGCCAAACCAGTTATTGATCATCAACGACGGCTGAATCCTAAGATGAAAGAAGTGGTAAGAAAGGAAATATTAAAGCTCCTTGAGGCAGGTATAATTTATCCCGTTGCTGATAGTCAGTGGGTAAGTCCTGTCCATTGTGTCCTAAGAAGGGAGGTATTACTGTCGTTCCTAATGATAAAGATGAATTGATTCCGCAAAGAATTATTACAGGTTATAGGATGGTAATTGATTTCCGCAAATTAAATAAAGCTACTAAAAAGATCATTACCCCTTGCCTTTCATTGATCAAATGCTAGAAAGATTATCCAAACATACACATTTTTGCTTTCTAGATGGTTATTCTGGTTTCTCTCAAATACCTGTGTCAGCTGATGATCAAGCTAAGACCACTTTTACTTGCCCTTTCGGTACTCTTGCTTATAGACGTATGCCTTTTGGTTTATGTAATGCACCTGCTACCTTTCAAAGATGCATGATGGCTATATTCTCTGATTTTTGTGAAAAGATTTGTGAGGTTTTCATGGACGATTTCTCCGTCTATGGATCCTCTTTTGATGATTGCTTGAGCAACCTTGATCGAGTTTTGCAGAGATGTGAAGAAACTAACCTTGTCTTGAATTGGGAGAAGTGCCACTTTATGGTTAATGAAGGTATTGTCTTGGGGCATAAAATTTCTGAAAGAGGCATTGAAGTTGATAAAGCTAAAGTTGATGCTATTGAAAAGATGCCATGTCCCAAGGACATCAAAGGTATAAGAAGTTTCCTTGGTCATGCCGGTTTTATAGGAGGTTCATTAAGGACTTCTCAAAAATTTCTCGGCCTCTGACTAATCTATTACAAAAAGATATACCATTTGTCTTTGATGATGATTGTGTAGAAGCATTTGAAATACTTAAGAAAGCATTAATCTCTGCACCTATTGTTCAGCCATCTGATTGGAACTTACCCTTTGAAATTATGTGTGATGCTAGCGATTATGCTGTAGGTGTTGTTCTAGGGAAAAGAGTTGATAAGAAATTAAATGTTATTCAATATGCTAGTAAAACTCTAGACAATGCTCAGAGAAATTATGCTACTACTGAAAAAGAATTCTTAGCAGTTGTATTTGCTTGTGATAAGTTCAGACCTTATATTGTTGATTCTAAAGTAACTATTCACACTGATCATGCTGCTATTAGATACCTTATTGAAAAGAAAGATGCTAAACCTAGACTTATCAGATGGGTCCTCCTGTTACAAGAATTTCATTTACATATTATTGATATAAAGGGAGCTGAGAACCCCGTTACAGACAACTTGTCTAGGTTAGAAAATGTTCTTGATGACCCACTACCTATTGATGATAGCTTTCCTGATGAACAGTTAAATGTCATAAATGCTTCTCGTACTGCTCCATGGTATGCTGATTATGCTAATTACATTGTTGCTAAATTTATACCACCTAGTTTCACATACCAGCAAAAGAAAAAGTTTTTCTATGATTTAAGACATTACTTCTGGGATGACCCACATCTTTAGAAAGAAGGAGTAGGTGGTGTTATTAGACGTCGTGTACCTGAGCATGATCAGGAACAGATCCTACGCAAGTGTCACTCCGAAGCTTATGGAGGACACCACGCTGGAGATAGAACTGCACATAAGGTATTGCAATCCGGTTTTTATTGGCCTACTCTCTTCAAGGATGCCCGTAAGTTTGTCTTATCTTGTGATGAATGTCAAAGAATTGGTAATATTAGTAGACGTCAAGAAATGCCTATGAATTATTCACTTGTCATTGAACCATTCGATGTTTGGAGCTTTGATGATATGGGGCCGTTTCCTGCCTCGAATGGATATACACATATTTTAGTTGTTGTTGATTACGTTACTAAGTGGGTAGAAGCTATTCCAACTAGTAGTGTTGATCATAACACCTCTATTAAACTACTTAAAGAAGTTATTTTTCCTAGGTTTGGAGTCCCTAGATATTTAATGACTGATGGTGGTTCACATTTTATTTATGGTGCTTTTCGTAAAATGCTGGCAAAGTATGATGTTAATCATAGAATTGCATGTCCTTATCACCCATAGTCTAGTGGTCAAGTAGAATTGAGTAATAGAGAGCTCAAATTAATTTTGCAAAAGACTGTTAATAGATCTAGAAAGAATTGGTCCAAGAAACTTGATGATGCATTATGGGCCTATCGGACTGCATATAAAAATCCTATGGGTATGTCTCCGTATAAAATGGTTTATGGAAAAGCATGTCACTTACCTCTCGAACTAGAACATAAGGCATATTGGGCTATTAAAGAGCTCAACTATGATTTCAAACTTGGCGGTGAGAAGAGGTTATTTGACATAAGCTCACTTGATGAATGGAGAACCCAAGCCTATGAGAATGCCAAATTGTTTAAAGGAAAAGTTAAAAGATGGCATGACAAAAGGATACAAAAGCGTGAGTTTAATGTAGGTGATTATCTATTATTATACAACTCTCGTTTAAGATTTTTTGCAGGAAAACTTCTCTCTAAATGGGAAGGTCCTTACGTTATCAAGGAGGTCTATCGTTCCGGTGCCATAAAAATCAACAACTTCGAAGGCACAAATCCGAATGTGGTGAACGGTCAAAGAATCAAACATTATATCTCGGGTAATCCTATAAATGTTGAAACTAATGTAATTGATACCGTAACACCGGAGGAATACATAAGGGACACTTTCCAGAACGTTTCAGACTGCGAAAAGGAAGAGGTATGTGGTACGGTAAGTAAACCGACTCCAAAACAGTTCTAATGGCAAATTTTCTCCGTTTTGGAATATTTAGAAAAATAGAAAAATAAGAAGCAGTCCGGGAAGGACACGAGGCCTCCACGAGGGTGGAGGGCGCGCCCTACCCCCTGGGCGCGCCCCCTGCCTCGTGGGCACCTCGTGTGCTCTCCGGACTCCGTTTTCTTGCACGATACTTCTTTCGGTCGGTAAAAATTCATTATATAATCTCCCGAAGGTTTTGACCACAGTATCAGACAAATCTCCTCTATTTTCATTTCGAGCTATTTTTCGGACAGATCTAGATCACCATGACGTCTCCGAGCGCCCCCAAGGACAAGTTCTTCGCGAAGGTCATCAACCCCTACCTTGCGGAAGTGCTGCAACACCCTCAAACCATTGAGATGCGTGATGGGTTGTTGCACATCCGCGATGTTGAGGGACCGAGGAGGACAGGAAGCGTGGAGACGAGGCTCGAAGCAATGGAGCAACAAGTTTTCAAGTGCCAGGGGATGGTGGAACGTGGACTCAACGCCAACCACATGATGATCACGGAGTTCACCAACAACCACAAGCTGGATGCCAAGAACATTGGGGAGACCATCTTCAAGCTTCACGAGAAGATCGAGCACCTCCAAGCCCAAATCTCTGACCTGCAAAATCAAAACTGTGAGTATGAATATAGATTCAAGAGGATGAGTTTGGCTACAGATTTGAGGAGCCCGGAGACTCGATCATCCTTCTATGATGGTGAGCCTATGCCTTGGAAGATGGACGACAAGCCCACATCATCAACAACTCCACCACCCTCTTCACCGGCAAAGGAGATATAATCACATGGGTATGGGCACTCCCCTTGGCAACTGCCAAGCTTGGGGGAGGTGCCCCGGTATCGTATCACCATCACACTCCTATCTTTACCGTTTTCCTAGTTCGATCCTTTTAGTAATATCTTGATCTAGTAGAATAAAATTTTAGTATGATCTAGTTTTGAGTTTTGCTTTATGATCCCTCTATGTAATCGAGTCCGTGAGCTATATAATAAAGATTAGTGTTGAGTTAAGGCCTTGATTATTTTGCTATGATCTTGAGGGAAGAAAAGAAAAAGAAAGAATAAAAAGATATCATATTGATCTTATGGAGAGTAATGACTTCACATAGAAAGAGTATGATGATTAAAAGTTGTTGAGAGTTGACAAACATAGTTTTGGTCATCATTGCAATTAATAGGAAGTAATAAAGGAAGAGAGGTTTCACATATAAATATACTATCTTGGACACCTTTTATGATTGTGAGCACTCATTAAAGTATGACATGCTAAAGAGTTGATGTTGGACAAGGAAGACAGCGTAATGGGTTATGTTTTCTTATATCTGAAACAAAGTATATTGTCATGGATCATCCAACATGTTGAGCCTGCCTTTCTCCCTCATGCTAGCCAAATTCTTTGCACCTAGAGATACTACTTGTGCTTCCAAATACCCTTAAACCCAGTTTTGCCATGAGAGTCCACCATATCTACCTATGGATTGTGTAAGATCCTTCAAGTAAGTTGTCATCGGTGCAAGCAATAAAAATTGCTCTCTAAATATGTATGACTTATTAGTGTGGGAGAAAATTAGCGTTATACGATCTTGTGATGTGGAAGAAATACAAGCGACGGACTGCATAATAAAGGTCCACATCACAAGTGGAAATATAAAGTGACGTTCTTTCGCATTAAGATTTTGTGCATCCAACCTTGAAAGCGCATGACAACCTCTGCTTCCCTCTGCGAAGGGACTATCTTTTACTTTTATCTTCTACCTCATGCAAGAGTCATGGTGATCTTCACCTTTCCTTTTTACATTTTATCCTTTGGCAAGCACAGTATGTTGGAAAGATCCTGGTATATATATCTAATTTGATGTAAGTTAGCATGAACTATTATTGTTGACATTACCCTTGAGGTAAAAGGTTGGGAGGCGAAACTATAAGCCCCTATCTTCCTCTGTGTCCGATTAAAACTCCGTAACCACAAGTATTGCATGAGTGTTAGCAATTGTGAAAGACTAAATGATAGTTGAGTATGTGGGCTTGCTGAAAATCTCTGACATAGACTCTTTCTGATGTTATGATAAATTGCAATTGCTTCAATGACTGATATTATAGTTTGTTGGTTCTCAATGAAGTTTCTGATTCATACTTAACGTTGTGAATAGATTATTACTTGAGCATAATAAATCATATGATAATATTCATATATGTTGCTGTTATAAGAATTATCATGATGCCCTCATGTCCGTATTTTATTTTATCGACACCTCTACCTCTAAACATGTGGACATATTTATCGTTATCGGCTTTCGCTTGAGGACAAGCGAGGTCTAAGCTTGGGGGAGTTGATACGTCCATTTTGCATCATGCTTTTATATCGATATTTATTGCATTATGGGCTGTTATTACACATTATGTCACAATACTTATGCCTATTCTCTCTTATTTTACAAGGTTTACATAAAGAGGGAGAATGCCGGCAGCTGGAATTCTCGGCTGGAAAAGGAGGAAATATTAGAGACCTATTCTGCACAACTCCAAAAGTCCTGAAACTCCAGGGAAGTTATTTTTGGAAATAATAAAAAATACTGATCGAAGAAAATACCAGAGGGGACCCACACCCTGGGCACGAGGGTGGGGGCGCGCCCTACCCCCCTGGGCGCGCCCCCCTGCCTCATGGGCCCCCCGGTGGCCTTCCGGTGCCCATCTTCTGCTATATGAAGTCTTTCCTCTGAGAAAAAATCATAAGCAAGCTTTCGGGACGAGACTCCGCCGCCACGAGGCGGAACCTTGGCGGAACCAATCTAGGGCTCTGGCGGAGCTGTTCTGCCGGGGACACTTCTCTCCGGGAGGGGGGAATCATCGCCATCATCATCACCAACGCTCCTCTCATTGGGAGGGGGCCAATATCCATCAACATCTTCACCAGCACCATCTCCTCTCAAACCTTCATCTCTTGTATCCAATTCTTGTCTCTAAGTCTGAGATTGGTACTTGTAGGTTGCTAGTAGTGTTGATTACTCCTTGTAGTTGATGCTAGTTGGTTTATTTGGTGAAAGATCATATGTTCAGATCCTATATGCATATTAATACTCCTATGATTATGAACATGAATATGCTTTGTGAGTAGTTACATTTGTTCCTGAGGACATGGGAGAAGTCTTGCTATTAGTAGTCATGTGAATTTGGTATTCGTTCGATATTTTGATGAGATGTATGTTGTCTCTCCTCTAGTGGTGTTATGTGAACGTCGACTACATGCCACTTCACCATTATTTGGGCCTAGAGGAAGGCATTGGGAAGTAATAAGTAGATGATGGGTTGCTAGAGTGACAGAAGCTTAAACCCTAGTTTATGCGTTGCTTCGTAAGGGGCTGATTTGGATCCATATGTTTCATTCGATGGTTAGGTTTACCTTAATACTTCTTTTGTAGTTGCGGATGCTTGCAATAGGAGTTAATCATAAGTGGGATGCTTGTCCAAGTAAGGACAGCACCCAAGCACCGGTCCACCCACATATCAAATTATCAAAGTACCGAACGCGAATCATATGAACGTGATGAAAACTAGCTTGACGATAATTCCCATGTGTCCTCGGGAGCGCTTTTCTCTATATAAGAGTTTGTCCAGGCTTGTCCTTTGCTACAAAAAGGATTGGGCCACCTTGCTGCACTTTATTTACTTTTGTTACTTGTTGCTCGTTACAAATTATCTTATCACAAAACTATCTGTTACCTATAATTTCAGTGCTTGCAGAGAATACCTTGCTGAAAACCGCTTATCATTTCCTTCTGCTCCTCGTTGGGTTCGACACTCTTACTTATCGAAAGGACTATGATAGATCCCCTATACTTGTGGGTCATAAGGTGACGATGCGCGTGGGAAATGGTTCCAAAGTCGATGTGATCGCGGTCGGCACGCTACCTCTACATCTACCTTCGGGATTAGTTTTAGACCTGAATAATTGTTATTTGGTGCCAGCGTTAAGCATGAACATTATATATGGATCATGTTTGATGCGAGACGGTTATTCATTTAAATCAGAGAATAATTGTTGTTCTATTTATATGAGTAATATCTTTTATGGTCATGCACCCTTGAAGAGTGGTCCATTTTTATTGAATCTCGATAGTAGTGATACACATATTCATAATATTGAAGCCAAAAGATGCAGAGTTGATAATCATAGTGCAACTTATTTGTGGCACTGCCGTTTGGGTCATATTGGTGTAAAGCGCATGAAGAAACTCCATTCTGATGGACTTTTGGAATCACTTGATTATGAATCACTTGGTACTTGCGAACCATGCCTCATGGGCAAGATGACTAAAACTCCGTTCTCCGGAACAATGGAGCGAGCAACAGATTTGCTGGAAATCATACATACTGATGTATGTGGTCCAATGAATGTTGAGGCTCACGGCGGGTATCGTTATTTTCTCACCTTCACAGATGATTTGAGCAGATATGGGTATATCTACTTGATGAAGCATAAGTCTGAAACATTTGAGAAGTTCAAAGAATTTCAGAGTGAAGTGGAAAATCATCGTAACAAGAAAATAAAGTTTCTACGATCTGATCGTGGAGGAGAATATTTGAGTTACGAGTTTGGTCTTCATTTGAAACAATGCGGAATAGTTTCGCAACTCACGCCACCCGGAACACCACAGCGTAATAGTGTGTCCAAACATCGTAATCGTACTTTACTAGATATGGTGCGATCTATGATGTCTCTTACTGATTTACCACTATTGTTTTGGGGTTATGCTTTAGAGACGGCTGCATTCATGTTAAATAGGGCACCATCTAAATCCATTGATACGACACCTTATGAACTATGGTTTGGCAAGAAACCAAAGTTGTCGTTTATTAAAGTTTGGGGCTGCGATGCTTATGTGAAAAAGCTTCAACCGGATAAGCTCGAACCCAAATCGGAGAAATGTGTCTTCATAGGATACCCAAAGGAGACTGTTGGGTACACCTTCTATCACAGATCCGAAGGCAAGACATTCGTTGCTAAGTGGATCCTTTCTAGAGAAGGAGTTTCTCTCGAAAGAAGTGAGTGGGAGGAAAGTAGAACTTGATGAGGTAACTGTACCTGCTCCCTTATTGGAAAGTAGTTCATCACAGAAATCTGTTCCTGTGACTCCGACACAAATTAATGAGGAAGCTAATGATGATGATCATGTAACTTCAGATCAAGTTACTACCGAACCTCGTAGGTCAACCAGAGTAAGATCCGCACCAGAGTGGTACGGTAATCCTATTCTGGAGGTCATGTTACTTGACCATGACGAACCTACGAACTATGAAGAAGTGATGATGAGCCCAGATTCCGCGAAATGGCTTGAGGCCATGAAATCCGAGATGGGATCCATGTATGAGAAAAAAGTGTGGACTCTGGTTGACTTGCCCGATGATCGGCAAGCCATCGAGAATAAATGGATCTTCAAGAAGAAGACTGACGCTGATGATACGTCTCCAACGTATCTATAATTTTTTTATTGTTCCATGCTATATTATATTCTGTTTTGGACATTAATGGGCTTTATTATACACTTTTATATTATTTTTGGGACAAACCTATTAACCGGAGGCCCAGCCCAGAATTGCTGTTTTTTTGCCTATTTCAGAGTTTCACAGAAAAAGAATATCAAACGGAGTCCAAACGGAATGAAACCTTCAGGAACGTGATTTTCGGAATGAACGTGATCCAGAGGACTTGGACCCTACGTCAAGACATCAACCAGGAGGGCACGAGATAGGGGGCGCGCCTACCCCCTTGGGCGTGCCCTCCACCCTTGTGGGCCCCACGTTGCTCCACCGACGTACTTCTTCCTCCTATATATACATACGTACCACCAAACTACCAGATAGGGAGCAAAAAACCTAATTCCACCGCCGCAACCTTCTGTACCCGTGAGATCCCATCTTGGGGCCTTTTCCGGAGCTCCGCCGGAGGGGGCATCAATCACGGAGGGCTTCTACATCAACACCATAGCCTCTCCGATGATGTGTGAGTAGTTTACCTCAGACCTTCGGGTCCATAGTTATTAGCTAGATGGCTTCTTCTCTCTTTTTGGATCTCAATACAATGTTCTCCCCCTCTCTTGTGGAGATCTATTCGATGTAATCCTCTTTTGCGGTGTGTATGTTGAGACCGATGAATTGTGGGTTTATGATCAAGTTTATCTATGAACAATATTTGAATCTTCTCTGAATTCTTTTATGTATGATTGGTTATCTTTGCAAGTCTCTTCGAATTATCAGTTTGGTTTGGCCTACTAGATTGATCTTTCTTGCAATGGGAGAAGTGCTTAGCTTTGGGTTCAATCTTGCGGTGTCCTTTCCCAGTGACAGTAGGGGCAGCAAGGCACGTATTGTATTGTTGCCATCGAGGATAACAAGATGGGGTTTATATCATATTGCATGAGTTTATCCCTCTACATCATGTCATCTTACTTAAAGCGTTACTCTATTCTTATGAACTTAATACTCTAGATGCATGCTGGATAGCGGTCGATGTGTGGAGTAATAGTAGTAGATGCAGGCAGGAGTCGGTCTACTTGTCTCGGACGTGATGCCTATATACATGATCATACCTAGATATTCTCATAACTATGCTCAATTCTGTCAATTGCTCAACAGTAATTTGTTCACCCACCGTAATACTTATGCTCTTGAGAGAAGCCACTAGTGAAACGTATGGCCCCCGGGTCTATTTTCCATCATATTAATCTCCGTCAACAAGTTATTTCTAGTGTCTTTATTTGCTTTCTTTACTTTGCATCTTTATCATAAAAATACCAAAAATATTATCTTATCATATCTATCAGATCTCACTCTCGTAAGTGACCGTGAAGGGATTGACAACCCCTTTATTGCGTTGGTTGCGAGGATTTATTTGTTTGTGAGGTGCGAGGGACTCGTGCGTGGCCTCCTACTGGATTGATACCTTGGTTCTCAAAAACTGAGGGAAATACTTACGCTACTTTGCTGCATCACCCTTTCCTCTTCAAGGGAAAACCAACGCAGTGCTCAAGAGGTAGCAAGAAGGATTTCTGGCGCCGTTGCCGGGGAGGCTTACGCGAAGTCAAGTCAAGATTTGACTCCCGACAACGAGCGATTTCTGGCGCCGTTGCCGGGGAGTCTGCGCAAACGTCAACATACCAAGTACCCATCACAAACCCTTATCTCCCGCATTACATTATTTGCCATTTGCCTCTCGTTTTCCTCTCCCCCACTTCACCTTTGCCGTTTTATTCGCCCTTCTTCCGTTCGTTCTTTTGGTTGCTTGTGTTACCATGTGCCTTCTTTTTGCTTGCATCTTTGCTTGCTAAAAATCTATTGTTATGGATCCACTTAAAGTGTTCTACTTGGATCTTCTTTGATCCTTATGCGTTCGTGCTGAAACCCCAACTAGCCTAGTTGATGGGAAATCTTTAGATGAGCATGCTCATTTTGTGCATCACCGTTTGTCTGAAAAAGGGAAACTCTTATGGAATCAAATAAACAAATTGCTGTGTTATGCTTGGAATCTTTGTGAAATTCATGATTTTACTTGTTGCTCTAAGAACCCTAAAAACACATTCCCTACCTATGTGAGTTTAATGATAATGAAATCTTATCTTCTTATGCAAAGGGGGTTTATAGTTACTATGATATCGAACAAATTGAAGAATTTGTTGCTTTTAAGGGTGCTTATGAAGTTGCTTCTTTGATTGAAAAGTATGCTACTACTCTCTACGAATCTAAAATTTTTGACATACTTAAAAATTGCTATGAACTCATAATGTCTATGTCAAAGAATTTATTGAGAGAATGACCGTTGCTTTGGAAGAAAATAATGATATGCATGAATCTATAGATAATAATGATTCTGATGATTTGATTGAAATATCCCTTGATGAACATGATGCTTGCTATTCTTGTGGCCATGATGCCAATATTTATGAAGATGAATTTGCTATAGTTCCTTATCTTAAACGTGAGATCGTTGCTATTGCACCCATACTTGATAGTTCCTTCGATGAAAAGCATGATTGCAATGATGTTGTTATAAGTTCTCTTAATGTCAATTGTGTTAATGGTATGCAAACCCTCAAGCTTGGGGATGCTAGTTTTGCTATGAGTACTATTTGTTGCAATGATCATGATTGGGGTGATTCTTCTTATGAACTTGAAAATTTATTTAGGCCCCATGATGAATATGAGATTGATGATAATGTTTGCAATAATATTGAAAGTGGGTTTGGAAGAGTGTCGACTTTAGATCCCACATATTTGGAGAATGTTCAATCTTATGAGTTTTTTGATAAAAGTGGCTTTCGAGAGGTCATGACTTTAGTTAATGTTAATCCCACTATTTTGGAAGAGTGTCAACTTTGTATGCATGTGGATCGTGTTGAAAATATTTATTGTGATAGCTATTTTGTTGAATTTGCTTATGATCCCACATGTAATTATTATGAGATAGGAAAATATGGTCGTAGAAATTTTCATGACTAAATTACCTCTCGTTATGTTGAGATTGCTATTGCTTCTTTCCTCTTCCTTGCATATGCTAGTTTTTGCTTGCCTTGGTAATTTGTTTGCCTATAAGATGCCTATGCATAGGAAGTATGTTAGACTTAGATGTGTTTGCCACGTGTTTTATGATGCTCTCTTTGTGCCTCAATTGTTGTCTTTCTTGTGAGCATCATTGAAATCTCAATGCCTAGCTAGGGGCGTTAAACGATAGCGCTTGTTGGGAGGCAACCCAAATTTTTTTTAGTTTTTTTTGCTTTTTGCTTATGTTTAGAAATAAATATTTGATCTAGCCTATGGTTAGATTTGTTTTTATGTTTTAATTAGTGTTTGTGCCAAGTTTAACCTATAGGATCTTCTTGGATGATAAGTTATTTGATCTTGCTGAAACTTTCAGAAAATTTCTGTTCACAAAAATAATTGTTAAAAATCATCAGAACGTGATACAATATTGATTCCAATTGCTGCTGATCAATAAACAAATTGTATAGGTCGTCCAATTTCGGCTGAATTTTTGGAGTTCCAGAAGTTTGCGTTAGTTACAGATTACTACAGACTGTTCTGTTTTTGACAGATTCTGTTTTTCGTATGTTGTTTGCTTATTTTTGATGAATCTATGGCTAGTAAAATAGTTTATAAACCATAGATAAGTTGGAATACAGTAGGTTTAACACCAATATAAATAAAGAACGAGTTCATTACAGTACCTTTAAGTGGTGTTTTTTTTCCGCTAACGGAGCTCATGAGATTTTCTGTTAAGTTTTGTGTTGTGAAGTTTTCAAGTTTTAGGTAAAAGATTTGATGGATTATGGAACAAGGAGTGGCAAGATCCTAAGCTTGGGGATGCCCATGGCACCCAAAGATAATCTAAGAACACCAAAAAGCCAAAGCTTGGGGATGCCCCGGAAGGCATCCCCTCTTTCGTCTACTTCCATCGGTAACTTTACTTGGAGCTATATTTTTATTCACCACATGATATGTGTTTTGCTTGGAGCATCTTGTATGATTTGAGTCTTTGCTTTTTAGTTTCCACAATCATTTTTTCTGTACACACCTTTTGAGAGAGACACACATGATTCAGAATTTATTAGAATACTCTATGCGCTTCACTTATATCTTTTGAGCTATATAGTTTTTGCTCTAGTGCTTCACTTATATCTTTTAGAGCACGGCAGCGGTTTAGAAACTATTATTCTCTCATGCTTCGCTTATATTATTTTGAGAGACTTAAACAGCATGGTAATTTGCTTAAATTGGGAAATTAATCCTAATATGTTAGGTATTCAAGACTAGTAAAAAAACTTTCTTATGAGTGTGCTGAATACTAAGAGAAGTTTGATGCTTGATGATTGTTTTGAGATATGGAGGTAGTGATATTAAAGTTGTGCTAGTTGAGTGGTTGTGAATTTGAGAAATACTTGTGTTGAAGTTTGCAAGTCCCGTAGCATGCACGTATGGTAAAGTTATGTAACAAATTTGAAACATGAGGTGTTCTTTGATTGTCCTCCTTATGAGTGGCGGTCGGGGACGAGCGATGGTATTTTCCTACCAATCTATCCCCCTAGGAGCATGCGCGTAGTGCTTGGTTTTTGATGACTTGTAGAATTTTGCAATAAGTATGTGAGTTCTTTATGACTAATGTTGAGTCCATGGATTATACGCACTCTTACCCTTCCATCATTGCTAGCCTCTTCGGTACCGTGCATTGCCCTTTCTCACATTGAGAGTTGGTGCAAACTTCGCCGGTGCATCCAACCCCGTGATATGATACGCTCTTTCACACATAAACCTCCTTATATCTTCCTCAAAACAGCCACCATACCTACCTATTATGGCATTTCCATAGCCATTCCGAGATATATTGCCATGCAACTTTCCACCGTTCCGTTTATTATGACACGCTCATCATTGTCATATTGCTTTGCATGATCATGTAGTTGACATCGTATTTGTGGCAAAGCCACCGTTCATAATTTTTCATACATGTCACTCTTGATTCATTGCTATCCCGGTATACCGCCGGAGGCATTCATATAGAGTCATACTTTGTTCTAGTATCGAGTTGTAAATAAATAGAAGTGTGATGATCATCATTCATAGAGAATTGTCCCAAAAAAAGATAGAAAGGCCAAATAAAAAAAAAGGCCCAAAAAAATTAAAAAAATAAAAAGGGACAATGCTACTATCCTTTTTACCACACTTGTACTTCAAAGTAGCACAATGATCTTCATGATAGAGAGTCTCTTGTTTTGTCACTTTCATATACTAGTGGGAATTTTTCATTATAGAACTTGGCTTGTATATTCCAACAATGGGCTTCCTCAAATGCCCTAGGTCTTCGTGAGCAAGCAAGTTGGATGCACACCCACTTAGTTTCTTTTGTTGAGCTTTCATGCATTTATAGCTCTAGTGCATCTGTTGCATGGCAATCCCTACTCCTTGCATTAACATCAATCGATGGGCATCTCCATAGCTCATTGATTAGCCGCGTTGATGTGAGACTTTCTCCTTTTTTTGTCTTCTCCACATAACCCCCATCATTATATTCTATTCCACCCATAGTGCTATATCCATGGCTCACGCTCATGTATTGCGTGAAGGTTGAAAAAAAGTTTGAGATTACTAAAGTATGAAACAATTGCTTGGCTTTTCATCGGGGTTGTGCATGATGAGAGCATTCTTGTGTGACGAAAATGGAGCATGACTAAACTATATGATTTTGTAGGGATGAACTTTCTTTGGCCATGTTATTTTGAGAGGACATAATTGCTTAGTTCGTATGCTTGAAGTATTATTACTTTTATGTCAATATTAAACCTTTATCTTGAATCTTTTAGATCTGAATATTCATACCACAATTAGGAGAATTACATTGAAATTATGCCAAGTAGCATTCCACATCAAAAAATTTGTTTTTATCATTTACCTACTCGAGGACGAACAGGAATTAAGCTTGGGGATGCTTAATACGTCTCCAACGTATCTATAATTTTTTATTGTTCCATGCTATATTATATTCTGTTTTGGACATTAATGGGCTTTATTATACACTTTTATATTATTTTTGGGACTAACCTATTAAGCGGAGGCCCAGCCCAGAATTGTTGTTTTTTTGCCTATTTCAGAGTTTCGCAGAAAAAGAATATCAAACGGAGTCCAAACAGAATGAAACCTTCGGGAACGTGATTTTCAGAACGAACGTGATCCAGAGGACTTGGACCCTACGTCAAGACATCAACCAGGAGGGCACGAGGTAGGGGGCGCACCTACCCCCCTGGGCGCGCCGTCCACCCTCGTGGGCCCCACGTTGCTCCACCGACGTACTTCTTCCTCCTATATATACCTACGTACCCCCAAACTACCAGATAGGGAGCCAAAAACCTAATTCCACCGCCGCAACCTTCTGTACCCATGAGATCCCATCTTGGGGCCTTTTCCGGAGCTCCGCCGGAGGGGGCATCGATCACGGAGGGCTTCTACATCAACACCATAGCCTCTCCGATGGTGTGTGAGTAGTTTACCTCAGACCTTCTGGTCCATAGTTATTAGCTAGATGGTTTCTTCTCTCTTTTTGGATCCCAATACAATGTTCTCCCCCTCTCTTGTGGAGATCTATTTGATGTAATCTTCTTTTGCGATGTGTTTGTTGAGACCGATGAATTCTGGGTTTATGATCAAGTTTATCTAGGAACAATATTTGAATCTTCTCTGAATTCTTTTATGTATGATTGGTTATCTTTGCAAGTCTCTTCGAATTATTAGTTTGGTTTGGCCTACTAGATTGATCTTTCTTGCAATGGGAGAAGTGCTTAGCTTTGGGTTCAATCTTGCGGTGTCCTTTCCCAGTGTCAGTAGGGGAAGCAAGGCATGTATTGTATTGTTGCCACCGAGGATAACAAGATGGGGTTTATATCATATTGCATGATTTTATCCCTCTACATCATGTCATCTTACTTAAAGTGTTACTCTGTTCTTATGAACTTAATACTCTAGATGCATGCTGGATAGCGGTCGATGTGTCGAGTAATAGTAGTAGATGCAGGCAGGAGTCGGTCTACTTGTCTTGGACGTGATGCCTATATACATGATCATACCTAGATATTCTCATAACTATGCTCAATTCTGTCAATTGATCAACAGTAATTTGTTCACCCACCGTAATACTTATGCTCTTGAGAGAAGCCACTAGTGAAACCTATGGCCCCCGGGTCTATTTTCCATCATACTAATCTCCCGTCAACAAGTTATTTCTAGCGTCGTCTTTATTTTGCTTTCTTTACTTTGCATCTTTATCATAAAAATACCAAAAATATTATCATATCATATCTATCAGATCTCACTCTCATAAGTGACAGTGAAGGGATTGACAACCCCTTTATTGCATTGGTTGCGAGGATTTATTTGTTTGTGTAGGTGTGAGGGACTCGTGCGTGGCCTCCTACTAGATTGATACCTTGGTTCTCAAAAAATGAGGGAAATACTTACGCTACTTTGCTGCATCACCCTTTCCTCTTCAAGGGAAAACCAACACAGTGATCAAGAGGTAGCAGTTGACGGTAATGTTACTGTCTACAAAGCTCGACTTGTTGCGAATGGTTTTTGACAAGTTCAAGGAGTTCGATGAGACCTTCTCACCCGTAGCGATGCTTAAGTCCGTACCGAATCATGTTAGCAATTGTTGCATTTTATGATTATGAAATTTGGCAAATGGATGTAAAGACTGCATTCCTGAATAGATTTCTGGAAGAAGAGTTGTATACGATACAACCTGAAGGTTTTTTCGATCCAAAGGATGCTAACAAAGTGTGCAAGCTCCAGCAATCCATTTATGGACTGGTGCAAGCATCTCGGAGTTGGAATAAACGTTTTGATAGTGTGATCAAAGCATATGGTTTTATACAGACTTTTGAAGAAGCCTGTATTTACAAGAAAGTGAGTAGGAGCTCTGTAGCATTTCCAATATTATATGTGGATGACATATTGTTGATTGGAAATGATATAGAATTTCTGGATAGCATAAAAGGATACTTGAACAAGAGTTTTTCAATGAAAGACCTCGGTGAAGGTGCTCATATATTGGGCGTCAAGATCTGTAGAGATAGCTCAAGACGCTGCTACCTCTTGAGCATGCGTTGGTTTTCCCTTGAAGAGGAAAGGGTGATGCAGCAAAGTAGCGTAAGTATTTCCCTCAGTTTTTGAGAACCAAGGTATCAATCCAGTAGGAGACTACACGCAAGTCCCTAGTACTTGCACAAACAATCAAGAACCTTGCAACCAACGCGATAAAGGGGTTGTCAATCCCTTCACGGCCACTTGCAAAAGTGAGATCTGATAAAGATAATAAGATAAATATTTTTGGTATTTTTGTTGTATAGATTGGAAAGTAAAGATTGCAAAAATAAACGGCGACGGAAATAACTAGTTGACGGAAGATTAATATGATGGAAAATAGACCCGGGGGCCATAGGTTTCACTAGTGGCTTCTCTCAAGATAGCATAATCTACGGTGGGTGAACAAATTACTGTCGAGCAATTGATAGAAAAGCGCATAGTTATGAGAATATCTAGGCATTATCATGTATATACGCATCACGTCCGTGACAAGTAGACCGAAACGATTCTGCATCTACTACTATTACTCCACACATCGACCGCTATCCAGCATGCATCTAGAGTATTAAGTTCATAAGAACAGAGTAACGCATTAGGCAAGATGACATGATGTAGAGGGATAAACTCAAGCAATATGATATAAGCCCCATCCTTTTATCCTCGATGGCAACAATACAATACGTGCCTTGCTACCCCTACTGTCACTGGGAAAGGACACCGCAAGATTGAACCCAAAGCTAAGCACTTCTCCCATTGCAAGAAAGATCAATCTAGTAGGCCAAACCAAACTGATAATTCGAAGAGACTTGCAAAGATATTAAATCATGCATGTAAGAATTCAGAGAAGAATCAAATATTGTTCATAGATAATCTTGATCATAAACCCACAATTCATCGGATCTCGACAAACACACCGCAAAAAGAATTACATCAAATAGATCTCCAAGAGAATCAAGGAGAACTTTGTATTGAGATCCAAAGAGAGAGAAGAAGCCATCTAGCTAATAACTATGGACCCGAAGGTCTGTGGTAAACTACTCACACATCATCACAGAGGCTATGGTGTTGATGTAGAAGCCCTCCATGATCAATTCCCCCTCCGGCGGAGCACCGGAAAAGGCCCCAAGATGGGATGTAACGGGTATAGAAGGTTGCGGTGGTGGAAATAGGGTTTCATGGTGCTCCTGGATATTTTCAGGGTATATGAGTATATATAGGTGAAAGAAGTAGGTCGGTGGAGCCACAAGGGGCCCACGAGGGTGGGGGTGCGCCCTCCTACCTCGTGGCCGCCTCGTTGCTTCCTTGATGTCCACTCCAAGTCTCCTGGATTGCGTTTGTTCCAAAAACGATCCTCGCGAAGGTTTCATTCCGTTTGGATTCCGTTTGATATTCCTTTTCTGCGAAACACTGAAATAGGCAAAAAAAACAGCAATTTGCACTGGGCCTTCGGTTAATAGGTTAGTCCCAAAAATAATAAAAGTGCATAATAAAGCCCATTAAACATCCAAAACAGATAATATAATAGCATGGAACAATAAAAAATTATAGATACGTTGGATACGTATCAAGCATCCCCAAGCTTAATTCCTGCTCGTCCTCGAGTAGGTAAATGATAAAAACATAATTTTTGATGTGGAATGCTACCTAACATAATTTTCTAAGTAATTCTCTTTATTGTGGCATGAATGTTCAGATCCGAAAGATTCAAGATAAAATTTTAATATTGACATAAAAATAATAATACTTCAAGCATACTAACTAAGCAATTATGTCTTCTCAAAATAACATGCCAAAGAAAGCTTATCCCTACAAAATCATATAGTTTGTCTATGCTTTATTTTCGTCACACAAAAATGCTCTCATCATGCACAACCCCGATGACAAGCCAAGCAATTGTTTCATACTTTAGTAATCTCAAACTTTTTTCAACTTTCACGCAATACATGAGCGTGAGCCATGGACATAGCACTATGGGTGGAATAGAATATAATGATGGGGGTTGTGTGGAGAAGACAAAAAAGGAGAAAGTCTCACATTGACGCGGCTAATCAACGGGCTAGGGAGATGCCCATCAATTGATGTCAATGCAAGGAGTAGGGATTGCCATGCAACGGATGCACTAGAGCTATAAATGTATGAAAGCTCGACAAAAGAAACTTACTGGGTGTGCATCCAACTTGCTTGCTCACGAAGACCTAGGGCATTTGAGGAAGCCCATTGTTGGAATATACAAGGCAAGTTCTTTAATGAAAAATTCCCACTAGTATATGAAAGTGACAAAATAAGAGACTCTCTATCATGAAGATCATGGTGCTACTTTGAAGCACAAGTGTGGAAAAAAAGGATAGTAGCATTGTCCCTTTTATTTTCTATTTTTTGGGGGGCCTTTCTCTTTTTTTTTCTCTTTTTTCTTTGGGACAATGCTATATTAATGATGATCATCACACTTCTATTTATTTACAACAGAATGATTACAACTCGATACTAGAACAAAATATGACTCTATATGAGTGCCTCCGGCGGTGTACCGGGATGGGCAATGAATCAAGAGTGACAGGTATGATAAACTATGCATGGTGGCTTTGCCACAAATACGATGTCAACTACATGATCATGGAAGGCAATATGACAATGATGAAGCGTGTCATAATAAATGAAACGGTGGAAAGTTGCATGGCAATATATCTCGGAATGGCTATGGAAATGCCATAATAGGTAGGTATGGTGGCTGTTTTGAGGAAGATATAAAGAGGTTTATGTGTGATAGAGCATATCATATCACGGGGGTTGGATGCACCGGCGAAGTTTGCACCAACTCTCAAGGTGAGAAAGGGCAATGCACGGTACCGAAGAGGCTAGCAATGATGGAAAAGTGAGAGTGCGTATAATCCATGGACTCAACATTAGTCATAAAGAACTCACATACTTATTGCAAAAATCTACAAGTCATCAAAAACCAAGCATTACGCGCATACTCCTAGGGGGATAGATTGGTAGGAAAAGACCATCGCTCGTCCCCGACCGCCACTCATAAGGATGACAATCAAAGAACACCTCATGTTTCAAATTTGTCACACAATGTTTACCATACGTGCATGCTACGGGACTTGCAAACTTCAACACAAGTATTTCTCAAATTCACAACTACTCAACTAGCACGACTCTAATATTACCACCTTCATATCTCAAAACAATCATCAAGTATCAAACTTCTCATAGTATTCAATGCACTTTTTATGAAAGTTTTTATTATACCCATCTTGGATGTCTATCATACTAGGACTAATTTTATAGCCAAAGAAAATTACCATGCTGTTCTAAAGGACTATCAAAATAATATAAGTGAAGCATGAGAGATCAATAATTTCTATAAAATAAAACCACCACCATGCTCTAAAAGATATAAGTGAAGCACTAGAGCAAAAATTATTTACCTCAAAAGATATAAGTGAAGCACATAGAGTATTCTAATAAATTCCGATTCATGTGTGTCTCTTCAAAAGGTGTGTACGGCAAGGATTATTGTGGTAAACTAACAAGCAAAGACTCAAATCATACAGGACGCTCCAAGCAAAACATATATCATGTGATGAATAAAAATATAGCCTCAAGTAAAGTTACCGATAGACGAAGACGAAGGAGGGATGCCTTCCGGGGCATCCCCAAGCTTAGGCTCTTGGTTGTCCTTGAATTTTACCTTGGGGTGCCTTGGGCATCCCCAAGCTTAGGCACTTGCCACTCCTTATTCCAAAATCCATCAAATCTTTACCATAAACTTGAAAACTTCACAACACAAAACTCAACAGAAAATCTCATGAGCTCCGTTAGTATAAGAAAACAAATCACCACCTTAAGGTACTATAATGAACTCATTCTTTATTTATATTGGTGTTAAACCTACTGTATTCCAACTTCTCTATGGTTCATACTGTTGGAAATATGCCCTAGAGGCAATAATAAATGGTTATTATTATATTTCTTTGTTCATGGTAATTGTCTATTATTCATGCTATAATTGTATTGTCCGGAAATCGTAATACATGTGTGAATACATAGACCACAACGTGTCCCTAGTAAGCCTCTAGTTGACTAGCTCGTTGATCAACAGATAGTCATGGTTTCCTGACTATGGACATTGGATGTCATTGATAACGCGATCACATCATTAGGAGAATGATGTGATGGACAAGACCCAATCCTAAGCATAGCATAAAAGATCGTGTAGTTTCGTTTGCTAGAGCTTTTCCAATGTCAAGTATCTTTTCCTTAGACCATGAGATCGTGCAACTCCCGGATACCGTAGGAGTGCTTTGGGTGTGCCAAACGTCACAACGTAACTGGGTGACTATAAAGGTGCACTACGGGTATCTCCGAAAGTGTCTGTTGGGTTGGCACGGATCGAGACTTGGATTTGTCACTCCGTGTGACGGAGAGGTATCTCTGGGCCCACTCGGTATTGCATCATCATAATGAGCTCAATGTGACTAAGGCGTTAGTCACGGGATCATGCATTGCGGTACGAGTAAAGAGACTTGCCGGTAACGAGATTGAACAAGGTATTGGGATACCGACGATCGAATCTCGGGCAAGTAACATACCGATTGACAAAGGGAATTGCATACGGATTGATTGAATCCTCGACACCGTGGTTCATCCGATGAGATCATCGTGGAACATGTGGGAGCCAACATGGGTATCCAGATCCCGCTGTTGGTTATTGACCGGAGAGGCGTCTCGGTCATGTCTGCATGTCTCCCGAACCCGTAGGGTCTACACACTTAAGGTTCGGTGACGCTAGGGTTGTAGAGATATATGTATGCGGAAACCCGAAAGTTGTTCGGAGTCACGGATGAGATCCTGGACGTCACGAGAGGTTCCGGAATGGTCCGTAGGTGAAGAATTATATATAGGAAGTCCAGTTTCGGCCACCGGGAAAGTTTCGGGGGTTACCGGTATTGTACCGGGACCACCGGAAGGGTCCCGGGGGTCCACCGGGTGGGGCCACCTATCCCGGAGGGCCCCGTGGGCTGAAAGTGGAAGGGAACCAGCCCTTATTGGGCTGGGGCGCCCCCCCTTGGGCCTCCCCCCATGCGCCTAGGGTTGGGAACCCTAGGGGGGGAGTTCCCCCTTGCCTTGGGGGGCAAGGCACCCCTTCCCCCCCACTTGGCCGCCGCCCCCCCTTGGATCTGATCTCCAGGGCCGGCGCCCCCCCAGGGGGCCTATATAATGGGGGGGAGGGAGGGCAGCATACAACAGCCTTGGGTGCCTCCCTCCTCCCCTGCAACACCTCTCTCTCTCTCGCAGAAGCTTGCGAAGCCCTGCGGAGACCCGCTACATCCACCACCACGCCGTCGTGCTGTTGGATCTCCATCAACCTCTCCTTCCCCCTTGCTGGATCAAGAAGGAGGAGACGTCGCTGTACCGTACGTGTGTTGAACGCGGAGGTGCCGTCCGTTCGGCACTCGGTCATCGGTGATTTGGATCATGGCGAGTACGACTCCATCATCCACGTTCATTGGAACGCTTCCGCTCGCGATCTACAAGGGTATGTAGATGCACTCCCTTCCCCTCGTTGCTAGTATACTCCATAGATGCATCTTGGTGAACGTAGGAAAATTTTAAAATTATGCTACGATAACCAACACATACCCCCCGATACTAGGCATAGATTCATTAAAATAAGCAAACAACACACGAAAAACACAATCTGTCAAAAGCAGAACAGTTTGTAGAATTCTGATATGTTCGAAGACTTCTGGAACTCCAAAAATTCTGAAAAACTAGGACAACCTGGATAATTTGTATATTGATCTACTGCAAAAATAATTAGAAATTTATCACGTTCTGGTGAATTTTAACAATTATTTTCGTGAGCGCAAAGTTTCTGTCTTTTTCAGCAAGATCAAACAATTATCACCCAAGAAGATCCTATTGGTTCTACTTGGCACAAACACTAATTAAAACATATAAACACATCCAAACAGTGGCTAGATGAATTACTTATTACTAAGCAGAAACAAAAAGCGAGGAACAAAAATAAAAGTGGTTGCCTCCCAACAAGCGCTAGCGTTTAACGCCCCTAGCTAGGCATTGATAATTTCAATGATGCTCACATAGAAGACAAGAATTGAAGCGCAAAGGGAGCATCATGAAACACGTGACAAACACATCTAAGTCTAACATACTTCCTATGCATAGGAATCTTATAGGCAAACAAATTATCATAGCAAGCAAAAACTAGCATATGCAAGGAAGTGGAAAGAAACAATAGCAATCTCAACATAACGAGAGGTAGTTTTCTGACATGAAAATTTCTACAACCATATTTTCCTCTCTCATAATAATTACATGTAGGATCATAAGCAAATTCAACAGTATAGCTATCACAAAAAATATTCTTAACATGATCCACATGTATGCAAAGTTGACACTCTTCCAAAATAGTGGGATCAGCATTAACTAAGGTCATGACCTCTCCAAACCCACTTTTATCAAAAACTTCATAAGATTGAACATTATCCAAATATGTGGATCTAAAGTTGACACTCTTCCAAACCCACTTTCAGTATTATTGCAAACATTATTATCAATCTCATATTCATCATGGGGCTTAAATAAATTTTCAAGATTGTAAGAAGAATCACCCCAATCATGATCATTGCAACAAGTAGTGGACATAGCAAAACTAGCATCCCCAAGCTTAGGGTTTTGCATATTTTAGCACAATTTACATCAATAGAATTTATAATAAAATCATTGCAATCATGCTTTTTATTCAAAGGTCTATCGTGAATCGCTTCATAAAGTACTTCATCACAATTTTCAAATTCACGAATTTCAAGCAAAACCTCATAAAGATAATCTAGTGCACTCAACTCACTAGCAATAGGTTCATCATAATTAGATCTCTTAAAGAGATTAGCAAGTTGATGAGGATCCATAACAATAGATTTTCAGCAAACGAAGATGCAAGCATATAGAAGGCACATGGCAACACGAGCAAACAAAAGGACGAACGGAAGAAGGGCGAATAAAACGGCAAAGGTGAAGTGGGGGAGAGGAAAACGAGAGGCAAATGTAAAATAATGTAATGCGAGGGATAAGAGTTTGTGATGGATACTTGGTATGTCTTGACTTGAGCGTAGATCTCCCCGGCAACGACACCAGAAATCCTTCTTGCTACCTCTTGAGCATGCGTTGGTTTTCCCTTGAAGAGGAAAGGGTGATGCAGCAAAGTAGCATAAGCATTTCCCTCAGTTTTTGAGAACCAAGGTATCATTCCAGTAGGAGACTACACGCAAGTCCCTAGTACCTGCACAAACAATCAAGAACCTTGCAACCAACGCGATAAAGGGGTCGTCAATCCCTTCACGGCCACTTGCAAAAGTGAGATCTGATAAAGATAATAAGATAAATATTTTTGGTATTTTTGTTGTATAGATTGGAAAGTAAAGATTGCAAAAATAAACGGCGATAGAAATAACTAGTTGACGGGATATTAATATGATGGAAAATAGACCCGGGGGCCATAGGTTTCACTAGTGGCTTCTCTCAAGATAGCATAATCTATAGTGGGTGAACAAATTACTGTCGAGCAATTGATAGAAAAGCGCATAGTTATGAGAATATCTAGGCATGGTCGTGCATATAGACATCACGTCCGTGACAAGTAGACCGAAACGATTATGCATCTACTACTATTACTCCACACATCGACCGCTATCCAGCATGCATCTAGAGTATAAGTTCATAAGAACAGAGTAACGCATTAGGCAAGATGACATGCTGTAGAGGGATAAACTCAAGCAATATGATATAAACCCCATCTTTTTATCCTCGATGGCAACAATACAATACGTGCCTTGCTGCCCATGCTGTCACTGGGAAAGGACACCGCAAGATTGAACCCAAAGCTAAGCACTTCTCCCATTGCAAGAAAGATCAATCTAGTAGGCCAAACCAAACTGATAATTCGAAGAGACTTGTAAAGATATTAAATCATGCATATAAGAATTCAGAGAAGAATCAAATATTGTTCATAGATAATCTTGATCATAAACCCACAATTCATCGGATCTCGACAAACACACCGCAAAAAGAATTACATCAAATAGATCTCCAAGAGAATCAAGGAGAACTTTCTATTGAGATCCAAAGAGAGAGAAGAAGCCATCTGGCTAATAACTATGGACCCGAAGGTATATGGTAAACTACTCACATATCATCGGAGAGGCTATGGTGTTGTTGTAGAAGCACTCCGTGATCAATTCCCCCTCCGGCGGAGCGCCGGAAAAGGCCCCAAGATGGGATCTCACGGGTACAGAAGGTTGCGGCGGTGGAAATAGGGTTTCGTGGTGCTCCTGGATGTTTTCAGGGTATATGAGTATATATAGGCGAAAGAAGTAGGTCGGTGGCGCCACGAGGGGCCCGCTAGGGTGGGGGCGCGCCCTCCTACCTCATTGCCGCCTCGTTGCTTCCTTGACATCCACTCCAAGTCTCCTGGATTGCGTTTGTTCCAAAAACGATCCTCGCGAAGGTTTCATTCCGTTTGGATTCCGTTTGATATTCCTTTTCTGCGAAAACTGAAATAGGCAAAAAAGCAGCAATTTGCACTGGGCCTTCGGTTAATAGGTTAGTACCAAAAATAATAAAAGTGCAAAATAAAGCCCATTAAACATCCAAAACAGATAATATAATAGCATGGAACAATAAAAAATTATAGATACGCTGGAGACGTATCAGACGCCTAATTGGACTTTCACAAAGCACATACCTTGATAAAGTTTTGAAGAAGTTCAAAATGGATCAAGCAAAGAAAGGGTTCTTGCCTATGTTACAAGGTGTGAAATTGAGTCAAACTCAATGCCCGACCATTGCAGAATATAGGGAGAAAATGAAATGTGTTCCCTATGCTTCATCCATAGGTTCTATCATGTATGCAATGTTGTGTACCAGACCTGATGCGTGCCTTGCTATTAGTTTAGCAGGGAGGTACCAAAGTAATCCAGGAGTGGATCACTCGACAGCGGTCAAGAACATCCTGAAATACCTGAAAAGGACTAAGGATACGTTTCTCATTTATGGAGGTGACATAGAGCTCGTTGTAAATGGTTACGTCGATGCAAGCTTTGACACTGATCCGGATGAATCTAAGTCACAAACCGGATAATTATTTATATTGAACGGTGGAGCTGTCAGTTGGTGCAGTTCTAAGCAAAGCGTCGTGGCGGGATCTACGTGTGAAGCGGAGTACATAGCTGGTTCGGAAGCAACAAATGAAGGAGTCTGGATGAAGGAGTTCATATCCGATCTAGGTGTCATACCTAGTGCATTGGGTCCAATGAAAATCTTTTGTGACAATACTGGTGCAATTGCCTTGGCAAAGGAATCCAGATCTCACAAGAGAACAAAGCACATCAAGAGACGCTTCAATTCCATCCGTGATCAAGTCAAGCAGGGATACATAGAGATTTGCAAGATACATACGGATCTGAATGTTGCAGACCCGTTGACTAAGCCTCTCTCACGAGCAAAACATGATCAGCACCAAGACTCCATGGGTGTTAGAATCATTACTGTGTAATTGAGATTATTGACTCTGGTGCAAGTGGGAGACTGAAGGAAATATGCCCTAGAGGCAATAATAAAGTTGTTATTTATATTTCCTTATATCATGGTAAATGTTTATTATTCATGCTAGAATTGTATTAACGGAAACTTAGTACATGTGTGAATACATAGACAAACAGAGTGTCACTAGTATGCCTCTACTTGACTAGCTCGTTGAATCAAAGATGGTTAAGTTTCCTAGCCATAGACGGGATCACATCATTAGAGAATGATGTGATTGACTTGACCCATTCCGTTAGCTTAGCACTTGATCGTTTAGTATATTGCTATTACTTTCTTCATGACTTATGCATGTTCCTATGACTATGAGATTATGCAACTCCCGAATACCGGAGGAACACTTTGTGTGCTACCAAACATCACAACGTAACTGGGTGATTATAAAGGTGCTCTACAGGTGTCTCCGATGGTACTTGTTGAGTTGGCATAGATCAAGATTATGATTTGTCACTCCAATTGTCGGAGAGGTATCTCTGGGCCCTCTCGGTAATGCACATCACTATAAGCCTTGCAAGCAATATGACTAATGAGTTAGTTGTGGGATGATGCATTACGGAACGAGTAAAGGGACTTGCCGGTAACGAGATTGAACTAGGTATTGAGATACTGACGATCGAATCTCGGGCAAGTAACATACCGATGACAAAGGGAACAACGTATGTTGTTATGCGGTTTGACCGATAAAGATCTTCATAGAATATGTGGGAACCAATATGAACATCTAGGTTCCGCTATTGGTTATTGACCGGAGACGTGTCTCGGTCATGTCTACATAGTTCTCGAACCCGTAGGGCCCGTACGCTTAACGTTCGGTGACTATGAGTATTATGAGTTTATGTGTTTTGATGTACCAAAGATATTTTGGAGTCCCGGATGTGATCACGGACATGACGAGGAGTCTCGAAATGGTCGAGACATAAAGATTGATATATTGAACAACTATATTCGGACACCGGATGAGTTCCGGGGGTCACCGGATATTTATCGGAGTGCCGGGGGGTTATTAGAACCACCGGGGGAACTAATGGGCCTACATGGGCCTTGTGTGAGAGAGAGGAGGGGGCCTAGGGCTGCCTACCCCCCCTTGGGATTCCGAATTGGACAAGGAGGGGGGCGGCACCCCCTCTTTCCTCCCTCTCTCCCTCTCCTTCCTTTCCCCTTGCCCCTTCCTAGTTGGACTAGGAAAGGGGGAGTCCTACTCCTACTAGGAGGAGGACTCCCCCTCTCCTTGGCGAGCCCCAAGGCCGGCCGGCCTCCCCCTCGCTCCTTTATATACGGGGGCAGGGGGCACCCTACAACACACAAGTTGATTGTTTCCAGCCATGTGCGGTGCCCCCCTCCACCATAATCCACCTCGGTCATATCGTCGTAGTGCTTAGGCGAAGCCCTGCGCCGGTAGCTTCATCATCACTGTCATCACGCCGTCGTGCTGACGAATCTCTCCCTCGACACTCTACTGGATCGTGAGTTCGTGGGACGTCACCGAGCTGAACGTGTGCAGATCGCGGAGGTGCTGTACGTTCGGTAGTAGGTTCGGTCGATCGTGAAGACGTATGACTACATCAACCGCGTTGTCATAATGCTTCTGCTTACGGTCTACGAGGGTACGTGGACAACACTCTCCCCTCTCGTTGCTATGCATCACCATGATCTTGCGTGTGCGTAGGAATTTTTTTGAAATTACTACGTTTCCCAACAGTTGTATAACTCTAGCAATTTGTTTATCAAGAAAATCACCAAGTGGCACATAATCTTTATCAAGCAAGGTACTAGCATCATCAATAAGTTGTGACATATCAGAATTAATAGCATGTGGTGGTGTTGCAAGTTTACTCATAACAGAAGGTGAATCTAAAGCAGAACTTGATGGCAGTTTCTTACCTCCCCTCGTACTTGAGGGAAATATCTTCGGTTTAGGATCCTTCAGATTCTTCATAGTGATAATATGACAATAATCCCAAGTGAATCAACAAATATAGCTATGCTCCCCGACAACGGCGCCAGAAAAAGGTCTTGATAACCCACAAGTATAGGGGATCGCAACAGTTATTGATTCGGCACAAGGGGAGCCAAATAATATTTGAAGGTATTAGCAGTTGAGTTGTCAATTCAACCACACCTGGTGATTAATTATCTGCAGCAAAGTGATTAGTAGCCAAGTAGTTTGATAGTTTCGATAGTAGTGGCAGCAACAACGGTAACAGTAATAGTGATAGCAGTAATTTTGTAGCAAGTGTAACAGTTATGATAGCAGAAGTAACGCAGCAAGATCAATAAGGATAAATTCGTAGGCATTGGATCGGTGACTTGTTGGATGATATTCATCATGTGACAGTTATAACCTAGGGCGATACGGCACTAGCTCCAGTTCATCGATATAATGTAGGCATGTATTCCGTAAGGGATAATTAGATTTATGCCCCTAGTTGTGTCCCACTCGGCTGTTTTACCCCTAATTTCCAAAAGTCACCTCTTCTGTCCAAGTCACTTCGCTCCTCTTATGCTTTTGCCCTTTGACCGTTTGACCGTCAGTTTGAAAACTTCATAACTAATTCATACTAAATCAGAAAAATGCAAATAAGGTACCAAAATGTTTGAAAAAAACATCACCTATATGTCAGTGTCATTTGCATTCATGAAAAAAGTGTCTGAAAGTGTCCATCCGAGTTTTAGCTCTTATGCTACCACCATGAATAGTAATATCTAAAAAAATTCAAAAAAATGGTTGAAAAGAATGACAAATGTTTTAAGTGCTTGCCAAGTTTCAGCAGGAAATGACATTCGTGGGTGCCCCAGCAAAAAAAACAATCGGCACTCCAAAATAGATTATTTTTTACCATGACTTCCACGAATGACGTTCCCTGATGAAACTTGGCAAGTACTTAGAACATTTGTCATTCTTTGGCACCATATTTTCTTTGAATTTTTTTGAGTTTTTTAGATTTTACTATTCATGGTGGTATCAAAAGAGCTAAAACTCGGATGTGCACTTTCCAACACTTTTTTCATGAATGCAAATGACACAAACATATAGGTGATGTTTTTCTGGACATTTTGGTATCTTATTTGCATTTTTCTGATTTAGTATGAATTAGTTATGAAGTTTTCAAACTGACGGTCAAACGGTCAAAGGGCAGAAGCATAAGAGGAACAAAGTGACTTGGACAGAACCGGTGACTTTTGAAAATTAGGGGTAAAACAGACGAGTGGGACACAACTAGGGGCATAAATCTAATTATCCCATTCCGTAAATAGTCATACGTGCTTTATTAAAAGAACTTGCATGACATCTTTTGTCCTACCCTCCCGTGGCAGCAGGGTCCATATTGGAAACTAAGGGATATTAAGGCCTCCTTTTAATAGAGAACCGGAACAAAACATTAACACATAGTGAATACATGAACTCCTCAAACTACGGTCATCACCGAGAGTGGGCCCGGTTGTTGTCACTCCGGGGTTGTCGGATCATAACCGTAATAGGTGACTATAACTTGCAAGATCAGATCTAAAACATGGATATAATGATTTCATAAACGGTTCGGATCTGAGTTCATGGCACCCGGGCCCAAAGTGACAAGCATTAAGCATAGCAAAGTGATAGCATCATCAATCTAAGAACATAGTGGACACTAGGGATCGGGCCCTAACAAAACTAACTCGATTACATGATGAATCTCATCCAACTCCTCACCGACCAGCGAGCCTACGAAGGAATTACTCACTCCCGGTGGGGAGCATCATGTAATTGGCGATGGAGATGGGTTGGTGATGACGAAGAACGAAGATCCCCCTCTCCGGAGCCCCAAACGGACTCCAGATCTGCCCTCCCGAGGAAGAACAGGGCTTGGCGGCGGCTCCGTCTCGTGGATCGCGATAATTTTTCTCCTTGATTTTTTCTGAAATAATGTGAATTTATAGTATCAGGGGGGTCATCAGCGGGGCCACCAGGTGGGTAGAACCCACCCGGGCGTGACAGGTGAGGGGGCGCGCCCTGGTGGGTGTGCCCAACCAGGGGCCCCTCTCTGTGAGTCTTGGCTCCAGAAATTCTTATTATTGATATAAAAATTCCTCGCAAAGTTTCGTTCCATTTCGAGAACTTTTATTTCTGCACAAAAGCAACATCATGGTAGTTCTGCTGAAAACAACGTCAGTCCGGGGATAGTTCCATCCAAATCATGCAAATTAGGGTCGAAAACAAGAGGAAAAGCATGAGAAAAAATAGATACGTTGGAGACGTATCAGCGACTTGACAAAAGGCATGGTTGATGATAGGCTCAGATGACCACGAAGTTTAAAGCCCAGGAGATGACTCACCAGGTGGGCTGACTCATGTCCCAGAAGCGCAAGCTGCCAATGTTAGCCATAACGCGAAAGGAATTTTCTTACTTAGGAAACAAGACAAGTAGGAAACCTGATAGGTCACAGATCATAGTGTTGACACCAGATTTTTGCATGGCACAAAACCCTACCAATATGACATCGAATGGGAAAAATTACAACTCAAAAGTTCTTCGTCTCGTCGAAATGGTCGATTCTGATATAAAAATCGTCCCAATCCAAGTTCGTATGCAAAAGTTACAGCCATCCGAATACAGTCCTATCACGAGCCAAAAGTAGCGCGCCCCACCAGACACCCTGTCTGATGGGTAGCGCGAATAATAGCCTGTTTTGCGCAAACGATTTGACCCTCAAGATGACCTCCGATCAAAAAACATTCAACATGAAAGTTGTTCTTCTCGTCGAAACGGTCAAGATTTCTTTTGGGCTCGTTTCCATCTGAGGTCGTTTAACACCTCAAAAATTACCTGCAAGGTCCAGTCAGTTTAAACCGAACAGTTTTGGAAAGTTCGGATAAAACCAATCCGAATTTGACTAGGGTTTTGGACGTGAATCCAAGCCTTTTCCTTGCACGGGAAGTCCAGTCGCCTCTTATATACCTAAGGGGTGACGGCCGATTGAACAACACACAATCGCAAAACCCATCTACTTTTTACCCTAGTTTTACATCCCTCCCTTGTTCTTTCTCTCTCGTTCTTCGTATTGAAGGGCAGCGATCCTCGAGGCTCTAGGGGTGGGCGAACCGACCTAGGGCAGCCCATAGCCGCCGCGCGTCCAGACGGGGTCCCTCCCGTGCGCGTAGGGTTTCGGGTCCTGAAAAGCACCCGCCGGATTGCTTGCGTACCGCGCTTCCGGACGGGTCTCCTTCGACGCGAGCTGTGGTGCATCACCCTCGGCATTGGAGGTACACGGTGACGTGTTCGTGTGCGAACACACTTTTTGGTGACTCCGCTGGGGATGAAAGATCAAGAATCATCATCAACCATGTCTAATCTCCCCAAGCCCTCACAAGTTGACGCCGATAACATCATTAAGCCCGATCTTGATGAACTATCGGATGAACATCGCCAAGCCTACGAAGCGCGCAAGAAACAGCGTGAAGAGGCTTTTGAGGTGCTCAAGAAGAAGTGCGAGGAGGAGGATTTGGAAGAGTTTCTTTCAAGTTTCAAGAAGGACCGTCAGGCAACATCACTCCGGTTGGAAAGGTCAATCTTCCTCCCCTGATCGACGAACAAGATGTAATCACTGTGAGTAAAGTTTTTTCTCCAGAGCAAGTGGCTGTGATTGAAAGTCTTGTTAGTAAGGGTAATGTGATGGCATACAATTCTTTTGTGGCTAGTGCTAATGCTCAGAAAAATATGCCTCCATCATCTAGTGGGACTGTTGGTATATCTGAAAACCCTACTCCAATTTTACCTATTTCATCGGCACCACCTATGCAACCACAATATAATATGCCATTGAATTTTTACCCTACTCAAACCAACCAGCTTGTGGCTGCACCTACATACCCTAATCCTATTATGAGTGTGCCCAATTCAGCGTCTACGCCGAATCACTTTGTCACACCACCCATAGGCGCAAGCATGTTTGGTCTTCCGCCGAATTATGGTTCGGCGCCCCTCCCACAAGTTGCACCAATAGCTAGTACTCAGTTTGCTCCTATGTAATTGCCACAAACATCTTCATCTACCTCGAATCCAATTTTAGCTAAATTAAGGGAGGATTTGCATAAGATGTTTCTAGAAACTTTTGGAAACGAGCCGAAAGTAAAGAGTCGTGTGTACCAAAAGCCTTATCCTAAACACTTCGATGCAATTTCTTACCCTCAAGGTTATAAGGTTCCTGATTTTGTTAAATTTAGTGGTGAGGGCACAAAAACAACTTGGGAGCATGTGAGTCAGTATCTAGCGCAGTTGGGTGAAGCAGGTTCCATAGAAGAATTGAAAGTGCGTTTATTTCCATTATCTTTAACTGGTACCGCATTTTCATGGTTTGCTGCTTTACCACATGGCTCAATTCTCTTATGGTCGCAATTAGAGCAAAAGTTTCATGATCACTTTTATAGCGGCGATAATGAGCTAAAGTTATCACATCCTACATCGGTTAGGCAGAAACATGATGAATCGGTCACCGATTATGTCAAGAGATTTAGAGATATAAAAAACCGATGTTATAGCTTAGTGATAACTGAGAGAGACTTGGCGGATCTTGTTCTTAATGGTTTGAAAACTCACATGAAAGAGAGGCTAGAAAGTTATGAGTTTTTGAGCATTAATCAAGTCTTACAAAAATCTTTGGCCCAAGAGAGTCGAAGTAAAGAGGTCCATAGGTCTACAACCGATCGTCCTAGAATGCATATGGTTGAAAACAATGATGATAATTCGGACGATGAGGTTGATGTCTATACTACTGAATTTGTTTGGTCCTCAAAGGCCAAACCCTATATGCGCAATGCTCTTAAGCCTATTCGCAAGAATCGTGATGAGGAGATGAGGTTTACTTTTGATATATCAAAGTGTGATAAAATATTTGATGCTCTCTTGCAAGATAAGATGATTAGAATATCACACACCATACCGCCGTTTTAGGAGCTGAAACGGCGTGCTTATTGCAAGTACCATAATTCATTTTCTCATGCTACTAATGATTGCAATGTTTTCCGATGACAGATACAATCGGCCATTAATGACGGATGATTGAACTTTGCTGAGATGCAAGTTGATAAACAGCCCTTCCCAATAAACACCATGGACTTAGAGGGAAAGAAAATGTTGATTTGTCCTAGCATAGCCGAATCTGCTAATAAAGATAATGTTGTTATTGGTGAACCCAGGAAAGGCAAGGACGGCGACAAAGTCTTGGGACGGGAGGTTTTGCTTGATAAGCAACCTGATGGCAAAGAAGTATTGAAGATCACCATAAAAAATCCTTCACTCGGGGGGCAACCACAAGTACAAGAAGATACTCATGTTAAATTTATCAAGCACAAGAATTCAGAAGTTGGCAAGTGGGAAAAGAGTGAAGCTAAGCGCAAGCGAACCAGGCCAACTTTTGACATGTTGCTATCCAAATATGCAAGTCAAGTGGCCGGTTCTAGCTCTAATCGGCCATCACATTCAAAGCGTTCAAGATTGCCTCCGGAGAAAGAGTTTTGACGATATGCAAGACCATATGGGTCATGGGCACCGGCACCATGGATGTCACAACCCTCCTATGCGCCATATTACATGAGATGCTTCAGGGGAGGATGGGGGCAGCCCCCCAATGGCTCCTTATGCTTTCCATATGGGGTGGGAAGCACCTAGAAGGCTTGCTCGCGAGAGGCTTTATTATCCCACACAAGGCCGTTTGAGCTATGGTGCTAATCGGCCAACAAAAATTTCTCCAAGTAAGACCAATAAAATAGTGTGGCGTGTTAAGTCATCTAATGCGGAAATTTCAGAATGCGATAAGCAAAAGGAGATCGAAAAGGTTGTTGGTAATCTAGCTACTTCTAATGGTGATATTGTGATTGTTCAGCAGGGTTCCATGGTTAGTGATCATGAGGCGAGCACAAGCAAGGCCAAACCAAGGGATCCTAAATATACTCAACCTAAATGGTGTCCTCCGGGTTTAACCAAGACCATGAAAAGGAGATTACAACGCATGAGGAACCACGAGAAGGTAGAGCACAAAGAGGAGAGGCAAAGGGACGAATTGTTAAGTGAAATTCGGCCCATGGCACTCACAAAACAAGTGTGGAGGCCTAAACAAAAACAAAACACAGATGCTTCTACATTAGCTCCAGCAACACCTTCACCATCAAAAGAGGATGATGCGACCCCTATTACATCGTCCACACCACCTGAAACATCCTCTTCAATTGAGGAATATTTAAGCCCAATATACACATTGGGAGATGAAGATGAGATGGTGGATTATGAATCTACGCTGGTTCAGGAAGGTATGGATATTAATATGGTATATTACTTACCTGCCGAGTTTCGTGCTATAGGTGAAGAAGGGGAGGTAGCCCAGATGGATTTTGGTCCTAAGAATGCTATCTTCGAGAAGCCAAAAGAATCGGTGAAACACTTGAAGCCGTTGTACCTCACAGGTCATATTAACGGATCGCCGGTTGCTAGGATGCTCGTTGATGGTGGTGCCGTGGTAAATCTTATGCCCTACTCGGTATTCAAGAAGTTGGGGTTAGATGATGATGCATTGATGAAGACCAATATGGTACTTAATGGATTTGAGGGTAAAGAAAAGACAGAGGCCAAAGGTGTGAAGTGCATGGAAGTCACGGTGGGAAGTAAAACTTTGGCCACCACATTCTTCATCGCCAAGGTGCAAGGTAACTATAATGTTATATTAGGCCATGATTGGTTTCATGCTAACCAATGTGTGCCATCTACCATGCATCAATTCTTAATACAATGGGTCGATGATGAGCTAGAAGTCACTCACGCGGATAATTCGGCTTGTGTTGCTTTGGCCGATGCATCGGTGGATTGGAATCATCCCGATGTTACTTTCTTAACAGGGCATGACCTCTCGAAGTTTGATTTCCTTAGTGCTACAAGGAACGGGTTCATTCCCATCTCTTTAAAGCCGATTGGTGGTAATCGGTTACAAGGTATGATGTGAACAAGAAGTTAAAATCAATGGCCGATATAAAATTATCGCCCTAAGCATAAACATGGCCGATATAGAAATTATCGTCCTAAGCGCATATAAATGGCTGATGGAGTGTTGATATCGTCCTTAGACCAACATATTGCAAGTTATTTTTTCGGCACGCAAGTTTTGCCGAAAAACAGGGGGGCAAGTGTTGACACCAGATTTTTGCATGCACAAAACCCTATGAATATGACATCAGATGGGAAAAGTTACAACTGCAAAGTTCTTCGTCTCATTGAATCGGTCGATTTTGATATAAAAATCGTCCCAATCCGAGTTCGTATGTAAAAGTTACAGCCATCCGAATACAGCCCTATCACGAGCCAAAAGTGGCGCGCCCCATCAGACACCCTGTCTGATGGGTAGCGCGAATAATAGCCTGTTTTGCGTGAGCAATTTAACCCTCAAGATGACCTCTGATCAAAAAACATTCAACATAAAAGTTGTTCGTCTCGTCGAAATGGTCAAGATTTCTTTTGGGCTTGTTTCCATCTGAGGTCGTTTACCACCTCAAAAATTACCCGCAAGGTCCAGTCAGTTTAAACCGAACAGTTTTGGAAAGTTCGGATAAAACCAATCCAAATTTGACTAGGGTTTTGGACGTGAATCCAAGCCTTTTCCTTGCACGGGAAGTCCAGCCGCCTCTTATATACCTAAGGGGTGAAGGCCGATTGAACAACACACAATCGCAAAACCCATCTACTTTTTACCCTAGTTTTACATCCCTCCCTTGTTCTTTCTCTCTCATTCTTCGTTCGTTCTTTGTATTGAAGGGCAGCGATCCTCGAGGCTCTAGGGGGGCGAACTGACCTAGGGCAGCCCATAGCCGCCGCGTGTCCAGACGGGGTCCCTCCCGGGCGCGTAGGGTTTCGGGTCCTGAAAAGCACCCGCCGGATTGTTTGCGTACCGCGCTTCCGGACGGGTCTCCTTCGACGCGAGCTGTGGTGCATCACCCTCGGCATTGGAGGTACACGGTGACGTGTTCGTGTGTGAACACATAGTATGACTCAGACTCTATTGTACGCCCAAGGCCTCCACCTGTATATAAAGGGGAGCCCCTGAGGCAAAAAGACTAAGTTACGAGCTCTTGAGTACTAGGTTAGCCAAGTCGCACCCTTGTAATCGAGATCATCATCAATAGCAATCAAGCAGGAAGTAGGCTTTTACCTCCACCGCGAGGGGCCGAACCTGGGTAAACCCTTATCTCTCGATTTCGATCAACCCCGTTCAAGCTACTACCAAGCAGCGATGGTCTCACGACTAAGTCCTTTCACGAGGACATCTGCCGTGACAAAACCACGACACTAACGGATCTCACAAGTTTTCTGTTGAGTTTTGTGTTGTGAAGTTTTCAAGTTTTGAGTGAAGTTTCGATGGGCTAAGGAATAAGGAGTGGCAAGAGCCTAAGCTTGGGGATGCCAAAGGCACCCCAAGGTAATATTCAAGGACAACAAAGTGTCTAAGCTTTGGGATGCCTCAGATGGCATTCCCTCTTTTGTCCACAATCCATCGGTAAATTACTTGAGGCTATATTTTTATTCACTACATGATATGTGTTTTGCTTGGAGCATCGTGTATTATACGAGTCTTTGCTTTGTTTGCTTTTTAGTTGGCCAGAATCATCCTTGCTGGACACACCTTTTTGAGAGGGTCACACATTAATCGTGCATTTATTAGAATACTCGTTGAGCTTCACTTATATCTTTTGAGCTAGGCAGTTGCTCTAGTGCTTCACTTATATCTTTTAGAGCACGACGGTGGTTATATTTTAAAGAAAATTATGAACTCTGATGCTTCACTTATATTATTTTGGGAGTCTTATAAATAGTGTGGCAATTTGCTTGGGTTATGAATTTAGTCCTAATATTATGGGTATTCAAGAGGGATATAATAAAAACTTTCATAAAGATCATTGAATATATGAGAAATTTGATTCTTTGCATTTGTTTGAGATATAAAGATGATGTTATTAGAGTCATGATAGTGAGTAATTGTTGTTTAGTAAGAATATTTGTGTTAAGGTTTGTGATTCCCGAAGCATGCACGTACGGTCTCTCGTTATGCTATGAAATTGGAGCATGATTTATTATTGATTGTCTTCCTTGGGTAAAGGTCGAGGGCGCACAATGGTTAACTCCTACCAACCTCCCCCCTAGGGGCATGCATAGTAGTACTTTGCTTCGAGGGCTAATAAAACTTTTGCAATAAGTATGTGAGTTCTTTATGACTAATGTGAGTCCATGGATTATACGCACTCTTACCTTTCCGCAATTTCTTAGCCTATTCGGTCCCGTGCATAGCCCCTTCTCACCTCGAGTTGTGGTGCAAACTTCATCCGTGCATCCAAACCCCGCGATATGATACGCTCTATCACACATAAGCCTCCTTATACTTCCTCAAAACAGACACCATACCTACCTATTATGGCATTTCCATAGCCATTCTGAGATATATTGCCATGCAACTTCCACCATTCTATTTTATTATGACACATATCATCATTGTCATATTGCTTTGCATGATCATATATTTGACATAGTATTTGTGGCTCCGCCACCGTTCATATTTTTTATACATGTCATGCTAGATCATTGCACATCCCGGTACACCGCCGGAGGCATCATATAGAGTCATATTTTTGTTCCAGTATCGAGTTGTAATTTTCTTTTGAGTTGTAAGTAAATAAAAGTGTGATGATCATCATTATTAGAGCATTTTCCCATGTGAGGAATAAAAAATAGGCCAAATGAGCCCAAGAAAAGTGAGGCCAAAGTGCCCAACAAAAAAGAGAAAAAAAGAAAAAAAGAGAGAGAAAAAGAGAAGGGACAATGTTACTATCCTTTTCCATACTTGTGCTTCAAAGTAGCACCAAGTTCTTCACGATAGGGAGTCTCCTATTTTTTCACTTTCATATATTACTAGTGGGAAATTTTCATATAGAACTTGGCTTGTTTTTTAATTTAATGATGGGCTTCTCAAATGCCCGAGGTCTTCATGAGCAAGAAAGTTGGATGCACACCCACTTAGTTTTCCTTTGAGCTTTCATACACTTATAGCTCTAGTACATCCGTTGCATGGCAATCCCTACTCCTTGCATTGATATCAGTTGATGGGCATCTCCATAGCTCGTTGATTAGCCTCATCAATTTGAGACTTTCTTCTTTTTTGTCTTCTCCACGCAACCTCCAACAACATATTCTATTCCACCCATAGTGTTATATCCATGGCTCACGCTCATGTATTGCGTGAGAGTTGAAAAAGCTGAAGCGCGTTATAAATTATGAACCAATTGCTTGGCTGACACCGGGGTTGTGCATGATAAATACTTTGTGTTAAGAAGAAGGAGCATGACAAGACTATATGATTTTGTAGGGATAACTTTCTTTAGCCATAATATTTTGAAAAGACATGATTGCTTTTTAGTATGCTTGAAGTATTATTGTTTTTATGTCAATATTAAACTTTTGTTTTGAATCTTACGGATCCGAATATTCATGCCACATAAAGAAAGAACATGATAAACATGTTAGGTAGCATTCCACATCAATTTTTTTATCATTTACCTACTCGAGGAAGAGCACGAATTAAGCTTGGGGATGCTTGATACGTCTCCAACATATCTATAATTTTTTATTGTTCCATGCTATTATATCCATCTTGGATGTTTTATATGCATTATTATGCTATTTCATATCATTTTTGGGATTAACTTATTAACCTATTGCCCAGTGCCAGTTGTTGTTTTGTTCCTTGTTTTGCCTTTATAGAAAATCAATACCAAATGGAGTACAAATGGAATGACACTTTTTGATGATTTTTCTTGGACCACAAGACACCCTGGAAGCTTTGGGAGGAGGCCAGAAGGGCCACGAGGTGGCCACAAGCTCAGGTGGGCGCCCTCCAGGCTTGTGCCCCCCTCCCATGGCACTTCCAACCCTAATTATTCTTCTATAAATACCCAATTGTTCCCTGTAGACCAGGAGGCACACCGAAAATACTTTTCCACCGCCGCAAGTTTCTGTCTTCGTGAGATCCCATCTGGGGACCTTTGTTGGTACTCTGTCGGAGGGGGATTCGATCACGGAGGGCTTCTACATCAACCTTGCTGCCCTTCCGATGATGTGTGAGTAGTTTACCACAGACCTATGGGTCCATAGCTAGTAGCTAGATGGTTTCTTCTCTCTCTTTGATCTTCAATACAATGTTCTCCTCGATGTTCTTAGAGATCTATTCGATGTAATCTTCTTTTGCGGTGTGCTTGTTGAGATCCGATGAATTGTGGGTTTATGATCAGATTATTTATGAATATTATTTTAGTCTTCTCTGAACTCTTTTATGCATGATTTATATAGCTTTGTATTTCTCTGGATCTATTGATTTGGTTTGGCCAACTAGATTGATTTTTATTGCAATGGGAGAGGTGCTTTGTAATGGGTACAATCTTGCGGTGCTCAATCCCAGTGACAGAAGGGGACATGACACGCATTTGTATTGTTGCCATTAAGGACAAAAAGATGGGGTTTGTTCATATTGATTGGATCTATCCCTCCACATCATGTCATCTTGCTTAAGGCGTTACTCCGTTCTTGTTAACTTAATACACTAGATGCATGCTGGATAGTGGTCGATGTGTGGACTAATAGTAGTTGATGCAAGAAGGAGTCGGTCTACTTGTCTCTGACGTGATGCCTATATGCATGATCATTGCCTTGGATATCGTCATAACTATGCACTTTTCTATCAATTGATCAACAGTAATTTGTTTACCCATCGTATGCTTTCTTTCAAGAGAGAAGCCTCTAGTGAAAACTATGGCCCCCGGGTCTATCTTTTATCATATTATTTTCAGATCTACAAAATCAAAAACACAAAAATAACTTGCTGCAATTTATTTACTTTACTTTTATTTTGCACTTTTACTTATCTTTTATATATATCCCTATCAGTTCTCATCCTTGCAAGTAACCGTGAAGGGATTCATAACCTCTTTATTGCGTTGGGTGCAAGTATTTGTTTGTTTGTGTAGGTGCAACTATTGGAGACTTGTGTGTTCCTCCTACTGGATTGATACCTTGGTTCTTAACTGGGGGAAATACTTATCTCTACTTTGTTGCATCACCCTTTCCTCTTCAAGGGAAAAACCAATGCAAGCTCAAGAAGTAACACCAAGATCCCAAGCCTTGGGAAGTATGTACTCTCACCGACATTTCATTCATGTTATCACATTCATTACACTTGTCCGTGTTCATCGTTTTCCTTGCATATTCGTGTTCGCTTTTATTCATTTCTTTTGTGTGTTTGATAAAACTTTGAAAAACCCAAAAATATTCTCACTTCTTTTTAGTTTTCTTTCTTTTTTAATCTAGTTTCTCGTATTAATAGAAAGCTCAAAAGATTTCCCGTTTCCTCTTTTGTCGTTTGTCCGGAGTTCTTCGGCGTAAATAGTTTTCTCGCTTTCAGTTTTTCTTTGTTTCTTTCGCTTTCCTAAAAAAACTAAAAACTCCAAAAGTAGTTCTGTGTGTTTCTCTGAATTTCTTTTCTCGAGTCATCGTAAGGAGAAGGAATTAAAAAGAATCACAATGGCTCTTATGTGCTTTGTTGTAGATCTAATAAAAGTCCAAATATTTTCTTGTCTGCTCTTGTGTATATAGTGTTTCCAGATTTGAGCTTAGTCCACAACACACTTGCACTATGTTATATTCCCCACATCATTCGGTTGTGCAAGTGCTGGTATGAACTCTACTTGTTTTTGTAAATATGTTTACCTTAGTAGTCCTGATTTAGGTTATTATGATTAAACATGCGCATGATGATGATTAGATCGAGTTCATAGTTTCTCATGCCATGCTTAAGTAGCTAGGAATGTATAATATATTGTCTTGCACATCAACATGCATTAAATGATTATGATGTAGTATGTTAGGATGGTGCCTTCCTCTGAAGAATTCAAGTGGCTTGACTTGGCACATGTTCACGCATGTAATTGATTCAAAACCAATATTTCCTCTATGATGTTTATGTTCAGAGTGTTTATATCCTCCTCGTGCTCGCATTCAATGTTGGTTATTCAAAATGCAAGATTATGACCGTTGTCGCTCTCTAGTTGGTCGCTTCCCAGTCTTCTGCTAGCTTTCACTTTGAAAGGATCGAGAACAGGTGTCTAGAGGGGGGTGAATAGACTCTAATCAAGAAAAGTTGCAGTTTTTAATTTCCTTTAGTTGATATGGAGTTTGAACACAAGTTTAAACATTCACAATCCATATCAAGCAAACATGCAAGCATACAAAGAGTATATGAGCAGCGGAAAATAAGGCATGCAAGTTGCAAGAATGTAAAGAGATGGGATTGGAGTGTGCAAACGCAATTTGGAGACACGGAGATTTTTTATCCGTGGTTCCGATAGGTGGTGCTATCGTACATCCACGTTGATGGAGACTTCAACCCACGAAGGGTAACGGTTGCGCGAGTCCACGGAGGGCTCCACCCACGAAGGGTCCACGAAGAAGCAACCTTGTCTATCCCACCATGGCCGTCGCCACGAAGGACTTGCCTCACTAGGGTAGATCTTCACGAAGTAGGCGATCTCCTTGCCCTTACAAACTCCTTGGTTCAACTCCACAATCTTGTCGGAGGCTCCCAAGTGACACCTAGCCAATCTAGGAGACACCACTCTCCAAGAAGTAACAAATGGTGTGTTGATGATGAACTCCTTGCTCTTGTGCTTCAGATGATAGTCTCCCCAACACTCAACTCTCTCTCATAGGATTGGATTTGGTAGAAAGAAGATTTGAGTGGAAAGCAACTTGGGAAAGGCTAGAGATCAAGATTTATGTGGTTGGAATGGAATATCTTGACCTCAACACAAGTGTAGGTGGTTCTCTCTCAGAAAATATGTATTGGAAGTGTAGGCATGTTCTGATGGCTCTCTCCACGAATGAAGAGTGGGTGGAGGGGTATATATAGCCTCCACACAAAATCTAACCGTTACACACAAATCACCAAACTCGGTGGGACCGATTCAGAGAACTCGGTCGGACCGATTTGGTTCATAATGTGACCGTTAGGCATTTCGGTGGAACTGACTTGATCAACTCGGTGGGACCGATGTGCTAGGGTTAGGGTAAATCCAAAACTCGGTTTGACCGATTACTCAAACTCGGTGGGACCGATTTGGGTAATAAGTGAAACAGAATGTTGGCCAAGCAAACTCGGTGGGGCCGGTTGCAAATCTCGGTGGGACCGAAACTATTGCAACAGACAACAGAGAGTTTGCAAACTCATCTCGGTGAGACTGAGATCCCATCGGTGAGACCGAATTGATTAGGGTTTCTGGTAGTGGCTATGTCAACTGAACTCGGTGGCTCCGGATGGAAAGAATCGGTGGGGCCGAGTTGGACTTTTGGATTAGGACATATGTGGAAGTGAGAAAGTGGTTGAGGGCTTTGGAGCATATCACTAAGCACTTTGAGCAAGCAAGCCATTAAGCAACACCTCATCCCTTCTTAATTGTATTGGCTTTTCGTATAGACTCAATGTGATCTTGAATCACTAAATAGAAAATGTGGAGTCCTGAGCTTTGAGCTTGAACCAATCCTTTGTCCTTAGCATCTTGAAGGGGTTCCACATCCTCTTGTCCATGCCACTCCATTGTTGAACTTATCTGAAACATAGTAGGTAGAAACATTAATCCAACAAGAGATGTGTTGACATTAATTACCAAAATCACCCAGGGAGCACTTGTGCTTTCAATCTCCCCCTTTTTGGTAATTGATGACAACATACATCAAAGCTTTAGATAAAGATATAGAGAGCAACAAGTAAAGCTTTGGAAAGACATGTAACATGCATAGTGTTGGAAATATGCCCTAGAGGCAATAATAAATAGGTTATTATTATATTTCCTTGTTCATGATAATCGTTTATTATCCATGCTAGAATTGTATTGATAGGAAACTCAGATACATGTGTGGATACATAGACAACACCATGTCCCTAGTAAGCCTCTAGTTGACTAGCTCGTTGATCAATAGATGGTTACGGTTTCCTGACCATGGACATTGGATGTCGTTGATAACGGGATCACATCATTAGGAGAATGATGTGATGGACAAGACCCAATCCTAAGCCTAGCACAAGATCGTGTAGTTCGTTTGCTCAGAGCTTTTCTAATGTCAAGTATCATTTCCTTAGACCATGAGATTGTGCAACTCCCGGATAACCGTAGGAATGCTTTGGGTGTGCCAAACGTCACAACGTAACTGGGTGGCTATAAAGGTGCACTACAGGTATCTCCGAAAGTGTCTGTTGGGTTGGCACGAATCGAGACTAGGATTTGTCACTCCGTGTAAACGGAGAGGTATCTCTAGGCCCACTCGGTAGGACATCATCATTATGTGCACAATGTGACCAAGGAGTTGATCACGGGATGATGTGAGTTACGGAACGAGTAAAGAGACTTGCCGGTAACGAGATTGAACAAGGTATAGGGATACTGACGATCGAATCTCGGGCAAGTAACATACCGATAGACAAAGGGAATTGAATACGAGATTGATTGAATCCCCGACATCGTGGTTCATCCGATGAGATCATCGTGGAACATGTGGGAGCCAACATGGGTATCCAGATCCCGCTGTTGGTTATTGACCGGAGAACGTCTCGGTCATGTCTGCATGGTTCCCGAACCCGTAGGGTCTACACGCTTAAGGTTCGATGACGCTAGGGTTATAGGGAAAGTATGTACGTGGTTACCGAATGTTGTTCGGAGTCTCGGATGAGATCCCGGGCGTTACGAGGAGTTCCAGAATGGTCCGGAGGTAAAGATTTATATATGGGAAGTCCTATTTTGGTCACCGAAAAAGTTTCGGGTGAAATCGGTAATGTACCGGGACCACCGGGAGGGTCCCGGGGGTCCACCAAGTGGGGCCACCAGCCCCAGAAGGCTGCGTGGGCCAAGTGTGGGAGGGGACCAGCCCCATGTGGGCTGGTGCGCCCCCCCACCAAGGCCCAAGGCGCATGGGAGAGTGGGAGGGGACAAACCCTAGGTCTAGATGGGCCTTAGGGCCCATCTAGTGGGGCGCCCCCCCTCTCCTCCCCTTGGCCGCCCCCCTTGATGGGATCTAGGGCTGGCCGCCTCCTCTTGGGGGTGGAAACCCTAAGGGGGGCGCAGCCCCCTCCCCCCCTATATATAGTTGAGGTTTGGGCTGCCCAAGACACATGAGAACGTCTCTCTTTTGGTGCAGCCCTACCCCTCTCCCTCCTCCTCCTCTCCCGCGGTGCTTGGCGAAGCCCTGCGGGATTGCCACGCTCCTCCACCACCACCACGCCGTCGTGTTGTTGCTGGATGGAGTCTTCCCCAACCTCTCCCTCTCTCCTTGCTGGATCAAGGCATGGGAGACGTCACCGGGCTGCACGTGTGTTGAACGCGGAGGCACCGTTCTTCGGTGCTTGGATCGGAATCAACCGCGATCTGAATCGCTACGAGTACAACTCCCTCATCCGCGTTCTTGCAACGCTTCCGCATCGCGATCTACAAGGGTATGTAGATGCACTCCCCTTCCCCTCGTTGCTAGATTACTCCATAGATTGATCTTGGTGATGCGTAGAAAATTTTGAATTTCTGCTACGTTCCCCAATAGTGGTATCAGAGCTAGGTCTATGCGTAGTTTCTATGCACGAGTAGAACACAAAGAAGTTGTGGGCGTAGATGTTGCCAATTCTTCTTGCCACTACTAGTCTCATCTTGTTTCGGCGGCATTGTGGGATGAAGCGGCCCGGACCAACCTTACACGTACGCTTACGTGAGACAGGTTCCACCGACTGACATGCACTAGATGCATAAGGTGGCTAGCGGGTGTCTGTCTCTCCCACTTTAGTCGGAACGGATTCGATGAAAAGGGTCCTTATGAAGGGTAAATAGAAATTGGCATATCACGTTGTGGTCTTACGTAGGTAAGAAACGTTCTTGCTAGAAACCTATACAAGCCACATAAAAACTTGCAACAACAATTAGAGGACGTCTAACTTGTTTTTGCAGCATGTGCCTTGTGATGTGATATGGCCAGAAGATGTGATGAATGATATATGTGATGTATGAGATTGATCATATTCTTGTAATAGGAATCACGACTTGCATGTCGATGAGTATGACAACCGGCAGGAGCCATAGGAGTTGTCTTTATTTTTGTATGACCTGCGTGTCATTGAATAACGCCATGTAAATTACTTTACTTTATTGCTAAGCGCGTTAGCCATAGAAGTAGAAGTAATCGTTGGCGTGACAACTTCATGAAGACACAATGATGGAGATCATGGTGTCATGCCGGTGACAAAGATGATCATGGTGCCCCGAAGATGGAGATCAAAGGAGCAAAATGATATTGGCCATATCATGTCACTATTTGATCGCATGTGATGTTTATCATGTTATGCATCTTATTTGCTTAGAACGACGGTAGTAAATAAGATGATCCCTCACCAAAATTTCAAGAGAAGTGTTCCCCCTAACTGTGCACCGTTGCGAAGGTTCGTTGTTTCGAAGCACCACGTGATGATCGGGTGTGATAGATTCTAACGTTCGAATACAACGGGTGTTGACGAGCCTAGCATGTACAGACATGGCCTCGGAACACATGCGAAACACTTAGGTTGACTTGACGAGCCTAGCATGTACAGACATAGCCTCGGAACACAAGAGACCGAAAGGTCGGACATGAGTCGTATAGTAGATACGATCAACATAGAGATGTTCACCGATGATGACTAGTCCGTCTCACGTGATGATCGGACACGGCCTAGTTTGACTCGGATCATGTATCACTTAGATGACTAGAGGGATGTCTATCTGAGTGGGAGTTCATTAATCAGATGAACTTAATTATCATGAACATAGTCAAAAGATCTTTGCAAATTATGTCATACGCTTTAGTTCTACTATTTAAGATATGTTCCTAGAGAAAATTTAGTTGAAAGTTGGTAGTAGCAATTATGCGGGCTGGGTCCGTGAACTGAGGATTGTCCTCATTGCTGCACAGAAGGCTTATGTCCTTGATGCACCGCTCGGTGTGCTGAACCTCAGCATCGTCTGTAGATGTTGCGAAACATCTGACATACACGTTTTGATGACTACGTGATAGTTCAGTGCGTAATGCTAACTGTTTAGAATTGTGGCACCAAAGACGGTTTTTGAAACGTCGCAGAACATATGAGATGTTCCGAAGACTGAAATTGGGATTTCAGAATAGTGCCCACGTCAAGAGGTATGAGACCTCTGACAAGTTTCTTAAGCCTGCAAACTAAGGGAGAAAAGCTCAATCGTTGAGCATGTGCTCAGATTGTCTGAGTACAACAATCGCTTGAATCGAGTGGGAGTCAGACTTCCATATGAGATAGTGATGGTTCTCCATAGTCACTGCCACCAAGCTATTAGAGCTTCGTGATGAACTATAACATATCAGGGATAGATATGATGATCCTTGAGCAACTCGCGATGTTTGACACCGCGAAAGTAGAAATCAAGAAGGAGCATCAATTGTTGATGGTTAGTAAAACCACTAGTTTCTAGAAGGGCAAGGGCAAGAAGGGATACTTCATGAAACGGCAAATCAGTTGCTGCTCTAGTGAAGAAACCCAAGGTTGAACCCAAACCCGAGACTAAGTGCTTCTGTAATGAGGGGAACGGTCACTGAAGCAGTACTATCCTAGATACTTGGTAGATGAGAAGGCGGGCAAGGTCGACAGAAGTATATTGGATATACGTTATATGAATGTGTACTTTACTAGTACTCCTAGCAGCACTAGGGTATTAGATACCGGTTCGGTTGCTAAGTGTTAGTAACTCGAAATAAAAGCTGCGGAATAAACGGAGACTAGCTAAAGGTGAGATGACGATATGTGTTGGAAGTGTTTCCAAGGTTGATGTGATCAAGCATCGCATGCTCCCTCTACCATCGAGATTTGGTGTTTGCGTTGAGCATGATTGGATTATGTTTATCGCAATACGGTTATTCATTTAAGGAGAATAATGGTTACTCTGTTTATTTGAATAATACCTTCAATGGTCTTGCACCTAAAATGAATCTCGATCGTAGTGATACACATGTTCGTGCCAAAAGATATAAGATAGTAATGATAGTACCACATACTTGTGGCACTGCCACTTGAGTCATATTGGTATAGAACGCATGAAGAAGCTCCATGTAGATGGATCTTTGGACTCACTCGTTTTTGAAAAGATTGAGACATGCGAACCATGTCTATTGGTATATATGCATGAAGAAACTCCATGTAGATGGATCGTTTGGACTCACTTGATTTTGAATCACCCGAGACATGCAAATCATACCACATGGGCAAGATGACTGAAAGGCCTCGTTTTCAGTAAAGATGGAACAAGAGAGCAACTTATTGGAAATAATACATTTTGATGTATGCGGACCAATGAGTGCTGAGGCATGCAGTGGATATCGTTATGTTCTTGCTTCACAGATGATTTGAGTAGATGCAGAGAATATTTACTTGATGAAACACAAGTCTGAATTATTGAAAGGTTCAAGTAATTTCAGAGTGAAGTTGGAGATCGTCGTGACAAGAGGATAAAATGTCTATGATATGATCATAGAGATATCTGAGTTACGAGTTTGGCACACAATTAAGACATTGTGGAAAGTGTTTCACAATTAACACCGCCTGGAACACCATAGTGTGATGGTGTGTTCGAACATCATAACTGCACCCTATTGGATATAGTGCATACCATGATGTTTCTTATCGAATTACCACTATCGTTTATGGGTTAGGCATTAGAGACAACCGCATTCACTTTAAAAGGGGCACCACGCAATTCCTTTGAGACAACACCGTTTAGAGAAACCTAAGTTGTCGTTTCTTAAAAGGTTTGGGGCTGCGATGCTTATGTGGAAAAGTTTCAGGCTGATAAGCTCGAACCCAAAGCGGATAAATGCATCTTCATAGAATACCCAAAATAGTTGGGTATACCTCCTATTTCAGATCTGGAAGCAAAAGTAATTGCTTCTAGAAACAGGTCCTTTCTCGAGGAAAAGTTTCTCTCGAAAGAATTGAGTGGGAGGATGGTGGAGACTTGATAAGGTTATTGAACCGTCACTTCAACTAGTGTGTAGCAGGGCACAGGAAGTTGTTCTTGTGGCACCTACACCATTTGAAGTGGAAGCTTATGATAGTGATCATGAAACTTCGGATCAAGTCACTACCAAACCTCGTAGGACGACGAGGATGCGTGCTACTTCAGAGTGGTACGTGATCCTGTCTTGAAAGTCATGTTGTTAGACAACAATGAACCTACGAGCTATGGAGAAGCGATGGTGGGCCCATATTCCGACAAATGGTTAGAAGCCATGAAATCCGAGATAAATGGATCTTTAAGAAGAAGACGGACGTGAACGGTAATGTTACCGTCTATGAAGCTCGACTTGTGGCAAAGAGTATTTCCACAAGTTCAAGGAGTTGACTGCGATGAGATTTTCTCATCCGTAGCGATGCTTAAAGTCCGTTGGAATCATGTTAGCATTAGCTGCATTTATGAAATCTGGCAGATGGATGTCAAAACAAGTTTCCTTACCAGTTTTCGTAAGGAAAGGTTGTATGAGATACAATCAGAAAGGTTTTGTCGATCCTAAGGATGCTAAAAGGTATGCTAGCTCCAGCGATCCTTCCATGGACTAAGAGCAAGCATCTCGGAGTCAGAATATACGCTTTGATGGAGTGATCAAAGTTTTTGGGTTTATACAAAGTTTGTTAGAAACTTGTATTTACAATAAAGTGAGTGGGAGCGCTACAACATTTCTGAGAAGTATATGTGAATGACATATTGTTGATCCGAAATGATGTAAAATTTCTGGAAAGCATAAAGGGTTGTTTGAAAGGAGTTTTTCAAAGGAAGACCTGGATAAAGCTGCTTACATATTGGGCATCAAGATCTATAGAGATAGATCAAGATGCCTGATGATACTTTCAAAGAACGCACACTTGGCATGATTTTGAAAGAGTTCAAAATAGATCAGCAAAGAAGGAGTTCTTGGCTGTGTTATAAGGTGTGAGTATTGAGTAAGACTCAAGACCTGACCACAGCAGAAGAGAGAGAAAGGACGAAGGTCGTCCCCTATGCTTCAGACGTAGGCTCTACAGTATGCTATGTTGTGTACCGCACATGGAGTGTGCCTTGCCATGAGTAGGTTAAGGGGTACAATAGTGATCCAGGAATGGATCACATGACAGCGGTCAAACTTATCCTTAGTATCTAGTGGACTAAGGAATTTTCTCGATTATGGAGGTGAAAAGGAGTTCGTCGTAAAGGGTTACGCCGATGCGAACTTTGACACTAATCCGGATGACTCTGAGTAGTAAACCGGATTCGTATAGTAGAGCAATTATTTGAAATGGCTCCAAATAGCGCGTGGTAGCATCCACAAGATGACATAGATATTCGTAAAGCACACACGGATCTGAAAGGTTCAGACCCGTTGACTAATAACCTCTCTCACAAGCATAACATGATCAAACCAGAACTCATTGAGTGTTAATCACATAATGATGTGAACTAGATTGTTGACTCTAGTAAACTCTTTGGATGTTGGTCACATGGTGATGTGACCTATGAGTGTTAATCACATGGTGATGTGGACTAGATTATTGACTCTAGTGCAAGTGGGAGACTGTTGGAAATATGCCCTAGAGGCAATAATAAATAGGTTATTATTATATTTCCTTGTTCATGATAATCGTTTATTATCCATGCTAGAATTGTATTGATAGGAAACTCAGATACATGTGTGGATACATAGACAACACCATGTCCCTAGTAAGCCTCTAGTTGACTAGCTCGTTGATCAATAGATGGTTACGGTTTCCTGACCATGGACATTGGATGTCGTTGATAACGGGATCACATCATTAGGAGAATGATGTGATGGACAAGACCCAATCCTAAGCCTAGCACAAGATCGTGTAGTTCGTTTGCTCAGAGCTCTTCTAATGTCAAGTATCATTTCCTTAGACCATGAGATTGTGCAACTCCCGGATAACCGTAGGAATGCTTTGGGTGTGCCAAACGTCACAACGTAACTGGGTGGCTATAAAGGTGCACTACAGGTATCTCCGAAAGTGTCTGTTGGGTTGGCACGAATCGAGACTGGGATTTGTCACTCCGTGTAAACGGAGAGGTATCTCTGGGCCCACTCGGTAGGACATCATCATTATGTGCACAATGTGACCAAGGATTTGATCACGGGATGATGTGAGTTACGGAACGAGTAAAGAGACTTGCCGGTAACGAGATTGAACAAGGTATAGGGATACCGACGATCGAATCTCGGGCAAGTAACATACCGATAGACAAAGGGAATTGAATACGAGATTGATTGAATCCCCGACATCGTGGTTCATCCGATGAGATCATCGTGGAACATGTGGGAGCCAACATGGGTATCCAGATCCCGCTGTTGGTTATTAACCGGAGAACGTCTCGGTCATGTCTGCATGGTTCCCGAACCCGTAGGGTCTACACGCTTAAGGTTCGATGACGCTAGGGTTATAGGGAAAGTATGTACGTGGTTACCGGATGTTGTTCGGAGTCCCGGATGAGATCCCGGACGTCACGAGGAGTTCCGGAATGGTCCGGAGGTAAAGATTTATATATGGGAAGTCCTGTTTTGGTCACCGAAAAAGTTTCGGGTGAAATCGGTAATGTACCGGGACCACCGGGAGGGTCCCGGGGGTCCACCAAGTGGGGCCACCAGCCCCAGAAGGCTGCGTGGGCCAAGTGTGGGAGGGGACCAGCCCCATGTGGGCTGGTGCGCCCCCCCACCAAGGCCCAAGGCGCATGGGAGAGTGGGAGGGGACAAACCCTAGGTCTAGATGGGCCTTAGGGCCCATCTAGTGGGGCGCCCCCCCTCTCCTCCCCTTGGCCGCCCCCCTTGATGGGATCTAGGGCTGGCCGCCTCCTCTTGGGGGTGGAAACCCTAAGGGGGGCGCAGCCCCCTCCCCCCCTATATATAGTTGAGGTTTGGGCTGCCCAAGACACATGAGAACGTCTCTCTTTTGGTGCAGCCCTACCCCTCTCCCTCCTCCTCCTCTCCCGCGGTGCTTGGCGAAGCCCTGCGGGATTGCCACGCTCCTCCACCACCACCACGCCGTCGTGCTGCTGCTGGATGGAGTCTTCCCCAACCTCTCCCTCTCTCCTTGCTGGATCAAGGCATGGGAGACGTCACCGGGCTGCACGTGTGTTGAACGCGGAGGCACCGTTCTTCGGTGCTTGGATCGGAATCAACCGCGATCTGAATCGCTACGAGTACGACTCCCTCATCCGCGTTCTTGCAACGCTTCCGCATCGCGATCTACAAGGGTATGTAGATGCACTCCCCTTCCCCTCGTTGCTATATTACTCCATAGATTGATCTTGGTGATGCGTAGAAAATTTTGAATTTTTGCTACGTTCCCCAACACATAGGCTCCCCCTACATGTATGCAATCATATAAATATGAAACATAGGAGCATGTGAATGCATAAGCATGACAGAGTAATCCATGTGTTACATGTATCTTGGCTATATGCATCAGAGCAAATGATGTGAATATAGGAAATGTACCTTCATGCCCATGAGTCCTTCTTGCAAACAGTATGTACATCAGCAAGAAATCCTCATACACATGACTGTGATGCATATACTTACCTTGTGGTCTTGAGTTGGCTTAGGAAGGAATGAACCTGAGTAAACAAGGTTAGAAAACACAGATACACCTACTGGCCAGAACAAACAAAATAAACCACAAGAGAACCAAGATTGAGATGACATGTAGAGAGTGAGTATTTAGTACCCCATTGGGTATAGACATGTCCCCAAAGGTAAAGATATGCAATAAAATCAGAGATTTCCTTCCCTTAGATGTCTTGCTCCCCCTGAATCTTGCATGGGATATTGGGAGAAGATAGGGAACAGAAAATCAGAGCAAAAGAAAAGAAACAACAGAGCTTGAGCTAATGCAAGCAATCAAATATGAGCATGTCTTTCCCCTCTTAAAGACATGTAACTTCTCTCCTCTTGAACACCAAGCTTCTAGGGTTTCTTACACACTCCCTCTGAGTATCCTCTCCCCTTATAGAAATGATATTAAGCATAGAGCTTTGATGTGATCTCTCTCTCCCCCTTTGACATCAATTTCCAAGAAGGGTTCTTCTGTATTTTCGTGTAATTGCAGAAGGGTTTGGTCCTTGAGTCACAAAGCAAGTTGAATGTGATGCTGGTAGAGGACAAGATTCATTGAGTGGAGCAGGAGCAAAAAGACTGTAGAAACAAGTGGCAAGTAGTCTTTTCTGTAGTGAAATCGGTAGCACCGAGTTGTGTGCTTCGGTGGCACCGAGAGAATTCGGTTGGGCCGAAGAAAACAGACCGGTGTGACCGAGTTCATCACAGTAAAACACTTGTCACCTCAGCTCACTAGGCACTTTAAGATCCCACAAGGATTTGCAAGGAATTAGCTGAAAGATTTGCAATGAATTGGATGCAGAAAATGCAGAACAAAAAGGAAAAGACAAGAAAAGATCTAGATGAAGTTTTTTTTGTTGAAAGGGAAACGCATATGCAAATGCAAGCGCACGGAGAAATGCACGAGAACTTCATCTAGAATTGGTCGGCGACAAAGTCACCTATGTTAGAGTATATTGACTTGGGAGTCAAGTGAGATCACTTGATCATAGGTCATACTCATCGTTTAAGCTCAAAATGGGGTTACCATTTTTCGTTAAAGCATCTTGATGTATTCACATCTTGTTGAGTTGCTTTATCCCATGACTTGGAGTAAAGCTTCTCTAAGATGGAATAGCATACCTTGGGTGGTGATGTTGATCTTGATGTAGTCGAACTTGTGTGGGTTGCTCAAGGTTGATGTAGCTCATCAAGAGTTGGGAGCACCACTTGAAGTTTGAGTTCATCTTCCTACATGGGTTAGCTTTGCAAGGAAGATCACTTGTGTATCGAAAATGACAATCAAAAAAATTAACATAGAGTGAGTCAAAGGATATGTTTGAGGGGTTTTGTGCTTCCTAGACTTCAACCACCATTGTATAGATACTTGGTGATGTAGAGATTGCTCAAGATGTGAGTGAGTTGCAATATCATGGATTTAGTTTCATCCAAGTACCTGCAAAGGTCAGATAGCATGCAAGGGTGCAAAAGTATCCAAGACATATAGATAGCATCATGAAAGAAATATTAAGGATTAGTCAAAGACTCATGCATTGCATGTATCCAAATGGAGTTCCTACTCCAAATTTGAAGTTCACCTCTCAAACGGCAAAAGACTTTCTCATCAAGCGGTTTGGTAAATATATCCGCTAATTGCTTATCGGTGTGAACATGTTTAAGATTAATGTCCCCTTTGGCAACATGGTCTCGAATGAAATGATGACGAACTTCAATATGTTTAGTTCGAGAATGTTGCACGGGATTGTGAGCAATCTTAATAGCACTTTCATTGTCACACAGCAATGGAACATGTTTCACATATATCCCATAATCTTTTAGAGTTTGGGTCATCCAAAGTAATTGAGCACAACATGAACCAGCGGCAATGTATTCCGCTTCGGCGGTGGATAAGGATACCGAGTTTTGTTTCTTGGAGGACCAAGACACAAGAGATATACTAAGAAATTGACAAGTACCCGTAGTGGACTTTCTATCAACCTTGTCTCCGGCATAGTCCGAATCGGAGTAGCCAACAAGGTCAAAGGAAGACCTCTTAGGATACCAAATGCCAAAATTTGGTGTATGTATTAAGTATCTCACTATCCTTTTCACAGCCTTAAGATGACATTCTTTAGGTGCAGCTTGATATCGTGCACACATGCACGCACTTAGCATAATATCGGGACGAGAGGCACATAGATATAACAATGAACCAATCATAGAGCGGTAAACTTTTTGATCAACCGGTTCACCATCTTTGGTCAAATCAAGATGTCCACTAGTAGGCATGGGTGTAGTCGTACCTTTGCATTCTTGCATATTGAACTTCTTGAATAAGTCCTTGGTGTACTTTGTTTGAGAGACAAAGGTACCTTCCCTAGTTTGCTTTATTTGCAAACCGAGAAAGAATTTGAGTTCACTCATCATCGACATCTCAAACTTCTCCGACATTAGCTTTCCAAACTTCTTACTAAAATGAGGGTTAGTCGAACCAAATATAATATCATCAACATAAATTTGGCACACAAATAGCTCTCCATTGACCCTTTTAGTAAAAAGGGTAGAATCAATTTTACCAATTTCAAAGCCTTTTTCAATAAGGAACTTGGTCAAGCATTTATACCACCCTCTAGGAGCTTGTTTAAGACCATAAAGAGCTTTGTGAAGTTTGTAGACATGATTAGGTTTCTTAGGATTGACAAAACCGGGAGGTTGCTTAACATAAACTTCCTCCTCAATTTCACCATTTAGAAAAGCACTTTTAATGTCCATTTGGTACAAGGTGATATCATGGTGATTAGCATAAGCAAGTAAGATGCGAATGGACTCAAGTCTAGCAACGGGAGCATATGTCTCACCATAGTCCATACCTTCGACTTGAGTGTAGCCTTGGGTGACTAGGCGTGCTTTGTTGCAGGCGACTTGACAATCTTCATCTTGCTTGTTGCGAAACACCCATTTGGTACCAATGATGTTGTGGTTGTTGTCGGGCTTCTCGACCAATGTCCATACTTGATTTCTCTCAAAGTTGTGTAGCTCTTCATGCATAGCGTTAATCCAATCCGGATCTTCCAATGCTTCTTCGACCTTCATAGGTTCAATGCTAGATGAATGAGTAATGTTCACAAAAGTTAGCTAAACGAGTTTTAGAGCGAGTGATTCTCCCGGTTTGGATATCATTGTAGATTTGCTCGACGGGATGATCTTTGGCGATTCTTGCTCGAACTCGTGGGAGCTTTGGCTTGGCTCGGGGTGGAACATCTTCTTCATCTTGTTCTTCTTCTTGGCCTTCTTCATTGTTGACGTTGTCATTCTCTTTTCGTGGTGGAGAAGGAGGTTGTTGATGTTCATCTTGGTGTGCTTCCTCGTTTTCTTCGTCTTGGTGTGTCCCACTTGTGGATGCTTCCATATCAATTCTTGGTTCACCTTGTCGTGAGGTAGAAGCTTCCACTTGGACGGACGAGGTACTCTCCTTCACCTCCGTTGGACGAATCTTGCCAATAGACAAGTCTTGGATTGCTTCCGAAGGGTCTTTGTCTCCTACATCAATTGGCAATTTCTCTACTTGCGAGCCGTTAGATACATCAAACTTCACATCTGCCGTCTCTTCAAACTTTCGGGTGAAATTGTTGTAGACACGGTAAGTGTGAGAGTTTGAGCCATAACCAAGTAGGAAACCTTCATGAGATTTAGGAGCAAATTTAGAACGACGATGCTTATCAAGGATGTAGCATTTTGAGCCAAATACTTGAAAGTATCCAACTTGGGGTTTGTTACAGGTGAGGAGCTCGTATGCCGTCTTGCCGAGTAGCTTGTGAAGATACAAGCGATTTGTTGCATGACAAGCTGTCTCAACCGCTTCCACCCAAAAGTGTTTTGGAGTCTTGTACTCATCAAGCATCGTTCTTGCCATCTCAATAAGAGTACGGTTCTTCCTCTCAACGACTCAGTTTTGTTGAGGTGTGTACGTAGCCGAGAACTCATGTGAAATCCCTTCTTCGTCAAGAAAGGTATCCACATTTGCGTTCTTGAACTCCGTTCCGTTGTCGCTCCGAACCTTCTTGATCTTTACGTCAAATTGATTTTGGGCCTTCCTGGCGAAGCTTTTGAAGATCTTTTGGACCTGCGATTTGTCATCAAGAAAGAACACCCACGTAAATCTTGAAAAATCATCAAGTATGTCTAGTCCAAACGAGTTATCACCGAGACTCTTGTAGGCATTTGGACCAAAGAGATCCATGTGAAGTAGCTCGAGTGGTCTTCTCGTGGTCATGATGTTCTTCGCACGGTGACTTCCTCCAACTTGTTTCCCTGCCTGACAAGCACTACAAAGTCTATCCTTGTCAAATATGACATCTTTTACTCCAAGTATATGATCACCTTTTATAAGCTTATCAAGATTTCGCATACCCACATGACCTAGCCTTCTATGCCACAGCCAACCCTTAGAAGATTTAGCAATTAAGCAAGTTCTAGGTTGAGCCTTTTTAGTGAAATCAACAATGTAAAGATCATCTCTACGTATACCGGTAAAGACCATTTTACGATTATCTCTACGAAACACTTGGCAATCTACTTCAGTGAATAGGACATTGAAACTGAAATCAGCAAGTCTAGAAACTGAAAGTAAATTGTACCCCAGAGATTCAACAAGCATGACATTTTGTATGGAGCTATCATGTGAGATGGCCACCTTACCGAGGCCAACCACCTTACCCTTTGAATTATCACCAAAAGTGACATATTTTCGAGGGCCGTCATTTTCAGCAAGCTCACGGAACATATCTTTATCTCCGGTCATATGATCAGTACATCCACTATCAAGGACCCATTCCTTTCCTCCAGCCATGTAGCCACGAAGATTTGCCATAAGACCAAAGTGTCTCATTGCATCATCAAGATCATAGTCACTATCATCATCCTCATCATAGTATCCATGTTCAACATCATCTTGTGATTGATCAATTCCTAGAGAGGGTAATTCATTAGACAAATGATCATTTCTATGATTGTCTTTATGGATTCTAATAGCTTCGGAAATGATATTTCTAATGATCCCAACATCTCCTATGGCACGCATGAGATTGGTAAGCTCAAATAGACAATCACCAAAGCTAGGATCACTAGAATTCATCTTACTCAAGGCAATAGACTTATGGAGAATTTTGTCTAAATTTTTCAAGGAATAATCTGGAAATCGTGCCTCAAGAAATCTCCATATAGTATAGGCACAATCAAGAGTAGGCAAACTAGCAATCAAATTTTTGGGCAATCCTCTTATGATAAGATTGATAGTTCTAAGATTGCGAATCATGTCAAGATCCTCTTCGGGTGTGGGATGCAAGGGATCAATATGAGGTGCACAAGGGCTAGTAATGTACTTGTTCAAATGATATTCATTGAAAATCTCAAGCATTTCATTTTTCCACTCATGAAAATATTCTCCATCAAGAATAGGCACTCTACGTCTAAGACTCCCCAAAGTAGACACATCCATCTTCCTCCAAAGGTGTTTAAACCAAGGCAATGGAGACCAATGCTCTGATACCAATTGAAAGGATCGAGAAGAGGTGTCTAGAGGGGGGTGAACAAACTCTAATCAAGAAAAGTTGCAGTTTTTAATTTCCTTTAGTTGATATGGAGTTTGAACACAAGTTTAAACATTCACAATACATATCAAGCAAACATGCAAGCATACAAAGAGTATATGAGCAGCGGAAAGTAAGGCATGCAAGTTGCAAGAATGTAAAGAGATGGGATTGGAGTGTGCAAATGCAATTTGGAGACACGGAGATTTTTTATCCGTGGTTCCGATAGGTGGTGCTATCGTACATCCACGTTGATGGAGACTTCAACCCACGAAGGGTAACGGTTGCGCGAGTCCACGGAGGGCTCCACCCACGAAGGGTCCACGAAGAAGCAACCTTGTCTATCCCACCATGGCCGTCGCCCACGAAGGACTTGCCTCACTAGGGTAGATCTTCACGAAGTAGGCGATCTCCTTGCCCTTACAAACTCCTTGGTTCAACTCCACAATCTTGTCGGAGGCTCCCAAGTGACACCTAGCCAATCTAGGATACACCACTCTCCAAGAAGTAACAAATGGTGTGTTGCTGATGAACTCCTTGCTCTTGTGCTTCAAATGATAGTCCTCCCAACACTCAACTCTCTCTCATAGGATTGGATTTGGTAGAAATAAGATTTGAGTGGAAAGCAACTTGGGAAAGGCTAGAGATCAAGATTTATGTGGTTGGAATGGAATATCTTGACCTCAACACAAGTGTAGGTGGTTCTCTCTCAGAAAATATGTACTGGAAGTGTAGGCATGTTTTGATGGCTCTCTCCACGAATGAAGAGTGGGTGGAGGGGTATATATAGCCTCCACACAAAATCTAACCGTTACACACAAATCACCAAACTCGGTGGGACCGATTCAGAGAACTCGGTCGGACCGATTTGGTTCATAATGTGACCGTTAGGCATTTCGGTGGGACCGACTTGATCAACTCGGTGGGACCGATGTGCTAGGGTTAGGGTAAATCCAAAACTCGGTTTGACCGATTACTCAAACTCGGTGGGACCGATTTGGGTAATAAGTGAAACAGAATGTTGGCCAGGCAAACTCGGTGGGGCCAGTTGCAAATCACGGTGAGACCGAAACTATTGCAACAGACAACAGAGAGTTTGCAAGCCCATCTTGGTGAGACCGAGATCCCATCGGTGAGACCGAATTGATTAGGGTTTCTGGTAGTGGCTATGTCAACTGAACTCGGTGGCTCCGGATGGAAAGAATCGGTGGGGCCGAGTTGGACTTTTGGATTAGGACATATGTGGAAGTGAGAAAGTGGTTGAGGGCTTTGGAGCATATCACTAAGCACTTTGAGCAAGCAAGCCATTAAGCAACACCTCATCCCTTCTTAATAGTATTGGCTGGTTACTGTAGCCTCACCTCTGATGACGAGGGCTTTGTCGAGGTCAGCATGGCCACAGTGCCACCGCCTTGCGGGCTCTAACTGTAGCCTTACCTCGTCTTGTCTCCTTAATGATGCACATACTTCAAGGATGGGGGATAGCCGGCTGTTGGGAGCCGGCTATGCCCCATGCCGACTGGGGGAGGCCTGGCCGCCTTCGAGCATCTCTCTGGCTGAAGGGGCCCGCCGCCCGTGGGCCGTATTGGCGCCTGTCGTGGGTGGTGTCATGGTCAACATGGCAATAGTGCAGCGCCGGACAGGGGATGGCCGACCCGTACGGCGTACTGTGGCCATGCGTGCTCCGGGATTCGGGGGGTGGCAGGTTGTACTGTAGCCACGCCCCGTCTCATCACCGTTATGTGGGCGCAGCCTTGGCCGGCTTTCCGGGAGTCGGCCTTCTTCATGGCCGGCTTCTGGGAGTCGGTCCCTTTGGGGCCGGTTTCCTGGAGTTGGCCATCTTGGGATTCTCTTCGGGAAGGTTTTTGAGGCTGGGTCGCCTTCTGGTAGTCGGCCTGGGTGATAGCCGGCCAGGGGAAGGCGGCCCTGTGCTCTGGGTGCTTGAAGGCTCGATTGGCCTGGTAATTTTTTGAAGAGCCAGGGGGAGCCGGTTAGGCTACCCGTGGCCATTTACTCCGACAGTAGTCCCCGAAGCTGGTTGGGCTTTGAGGCTGAGAGGAGGTCGAGAAGCTCAGTCAGCTTCTTATCTTGAAGAGCCAGCAGCTAGGAGCCGGCTTTGGTTGGGTGCGCCGTCTTGGCGAATTTTTTTGAAGTCTGAAAGCGGGAGCCAGCCGGTGCGCTCGCCGGGCTGCGGGCCGGCCGCTCGCCGCCCGCGCGCCACGTGGCACCTTCCATCTGAAAAAAGCCTGCCAGCCCACGCGCGCGACGGGATGCCGCCGTAGGCCGGGGCCCACCACTTCCACGCCTTGGCCCAGGCGCGGATTTTCTGTGGCCCAAAGCGGGCCGCTCGCCTTCCGACGGCAGTTTCTGCACGTCGTTAGGGCGCTATAATCGCAGGACGTGGGGGAGTTGGCGTAGTTAATCCCACGTTCCCCCCTACGCCTCGCCTCCTCGGCTTCGCCGCACGAGGCTATAAGTAGGGGGAGGAGGGGGAGCGGCAGACGCTCGCACGCTCATCCTCTCTCCGCCATCTTCTTCCTCCTACTTTCCGTCACAGCAGCCTCTTGCCGTCGCGCCGTCCCACCAATCTTCGCACTACCCCGCAACCTCGCCGCCACGGGGCCGTGATTTCTCCGCCGCCGCACCCTTTCTCGTCAGCTTCTCACCATCATGCAGCACGGCAGAGACTGGGACGGCTCCAACGTCCACACGGACCACATCGAGTTCCTCCGCAAGACGCGGCGGTTGCCCGACAAGGACCAGGTGCAGGTTCGTCTCGCGCCGAAGAAGGAGATCACGCCGGCGCCGGAGGAAGGCGAGCGGGTCCTCTTCCGCTCGCACTTCTTGCGCGGCCTCGGCCTGCCAGCTAGCTCCTTCTTCCGCTCCTTTCTTGAGTTCTACCAGCTCCAGCCGCACCACCTCACTCCAAACACGGTGGTGCTGCTGTCTGCCTTCGTTACTCTATGCGAGGGCTTTCTTGGCATTCTTCCCACCCTCGAGCTCTGGGGGGAGTTCTTCCAATCCAAGCTCGGCACCCGGATGCAGGGCGTGCCGGCTCAGAGCGGCGCCTTCATCGTGATCCGGAGGTCGGCAGCCGACAACCCCTTCCCTGTCATCACGCTGATCCAGTCAGTGAAGCTCTGGCAGAAGTCATACTTCTACATGAAGAACGTCGCCCCGCAAGGAGACTACGTCAACTTGCCGGCTTACGTAGCCAGCCCGCCGGCTGGGAGGCGGCCCCAATGGTCCTTTCGGGCCACGACGCTGACGCCGGCTGGAGCCGCCGCCGTCGCCCAACTCCGGGTAATGATCCAGTCGAAGGGCCTGACTGGGTCCGACCTGCTGGCCGCCTTCGTGGTGCGCCGGGTGCTCCCGCTTCAAAGCCGTCCTCATTTGATCTGTCAAATGAGCGGCCAACTCGACCCGAGTCGGATGTGCACCAAGGAGATGACTCATGACGAGGTAGCTCACATGGTGAATTATCTCGCTAACTGCAGGCTCTCCAAGGAGTGGCAGTTTGGCAAGGAGCCATACTCCCGTGCCAATCCTCCGCCTATGGTATGCTTTCTAAATCTTCTCTTCTTTAGTACTTTAGTCACCAAGTTTTTCTTGGCCGACTCTGACCAGTCGGCTCGTCTTGGCAGAACCCTCTTCTTTGGCCGGCGGCCGGGTCAGCGGGGGCGGATCGCCAATTTCTCCCCGACCGGGTGGCGCACGACTTGGAGGACTCCGACTTGGGGGCGGCTGCCATGGACGACAACACCGAGGCGGGAGGCGGCGAAGAAGGCGGCGAATCAGGCGGCTCCGGGCTTGGAGCCAGCTTCGACGACTGGCCGGATGACGACGAGGCGGAAATCGTCCCGCGCCGCCAGCCGGCGTCTGATCAAGGCGCGGGCTCATCTGTCGCGCCGGCTGCCCGAGGCGGCGCGCAGAAGCGCCGGGCCGCGTCGGGCCTTTTCAGCAGTCGGCCGAAGAAGCCCAAGAGCGGGGCGGCGGTGACCAGGCGGGAGGAGGCGGCCGCGAAGGCGGCCCGCTTCCACAAGGTGGTGAAGCAGCCGCAAAAGGTTTCAGCGTAAGTGTCGATTCTCTCGCGTATTCCTTCTTCTTTTCTAGTCGGTTTCTGAATCCTTGTCTTGACTCAAAAAATAGGGCTCCGCTTTCTCTTGAGCGGATCGCCGCCGCCTCCGTGGTTGGATCGCCGGGAGGATCCGGGAGCACCCGCCGCGTGGACCCCCGCGCCGAGCTTCAAGCGGCGACGGAGCGAAATGTGCCAGAGGAGCGGGAGGCGGAAGAGCTGAGGGCAGCTGCCGCCAAGGCGGCGCAGGAGAAAGCGGAGGAGTCGGCGAAGGCACAAGCCGACGCGGCGACCAAGGCTCAGGCGGAGGCTGCAGCCGCAGCGGCCGGGGCCTTGCTTGTCACCCCCCTGCGCGTCGTGGCGCCCGAGATCCCGGAGCCCCCGCCGGAGGAAGCCGGTGGCGACCTGCCGGGGATCGAGAGGGAGGAGGACGACGTCGTCGTCCAGGAGAGGGCGGCGGCACCGCCATTGCCGACTGGGGCGGCCCAAGGCAGCCGGCCTAACGCGCCGCCTGCGCAATCGGTTGGAGGCGAGCCGGCCGTGAGGACGGACCTGGTGGTCCGGTCGCCATCGCGCCAGCGCGCGGGGAAGGAAACTTCGGCGCCGGACCCGAAGAAGGCCGTGGGCTCCAGCTCGTCGGCCTAGGATGTGGAGACGGCCAGCGCCAGCTCGGGGTGGACGCCGGGTGGTGGGACGGCCGTGGTGAATGTGGCGGCGCAAGAAGTCCAAAGCCGGCTTCAGTCCCAGGCCGCCGTGCTGAGGCAGTACAATGACGAGTTCCTCGCGACACGGGCAGCCATTCGGGTGAGTCTTCCCGTTTTTTGCTTCTTGATCTTGGTTTCTTCTGTGGGGGCGCGTCAGCGCACCCACTGGGTGTAGTCCCCGAGTTCCGAGTCGGCTGCTGAGCAGGCGGCTTGGAACTTCTTGGTAGACTTTGTTTGCTATCTTTGTTCTTACTCGCTTCTCTGTCCGACTTGCAGGACTACCACAACCTCCGTGCGGCTGCCTTCAACTCCCAGTCTCGGGAGCTGTCCTAGAAGACCGCTGATCTAACGGAGAGCCAGGGTAGGTGCTTCCTTTCTTTTATCTCATGTGGGGGCGCGTCAGCGCACCCACTAGGTGTAGTCCCCGAGATTCGGGCCGACTACTGAGCAGTCGGGCCGGATCTTTCCTGGTGACTTCTTTCTTATTGCTCTTATCTTCTCTGCCATATCTGCAGCGGCCAACGCCAAACTGAGGAAGTAGCTGGGTGGGACCCAGGCCGCCCTTCGCACTAAGGAAGCCGAGTTCGACGCCTTGTCTCAGGAGCATGACCGCCTGGCCAAGAAGCTGGCCGACCAGGAGGGGAGCCACAAGGCGGCCCTGAAGGCGGTGCAGGACAGCGAGGCCGCCCTCCAAGCCGAGTACGAGACCGAGGCGGCAAGCTGGGCTGAGGCGAGGCAGTCGTTGATCAACGGCTACGGCCAGATCAAAGACTTGGTTGACGGTAGGCCGCCTTCTTTTTCGTTCCTTGCTTGCCGCTTGCCATTTGGTTCATTCTCTAACTTTGTATTTTTCTCTTCCTTCTCTCTCTTTCTTTCTTGTGCAGAGTACTTCCCTGGTTACTCTACTGCCGCCAACCAGGTCGTCGAGGCCCACCGCGAGGCGCAAAGGCAGGCCGGCGCCGAGATCGCGCCGAACGCATGCCGGTCGCTTGAGGAACAGCTCCTGGCGATTCAAGCTCGCCTCCAGCCGGCTCACCGCATGCTCCGCCGGCTTCAACGTGTTGGGGCGCAGGTGCTGGCCGCTCTCTGGCCCGGCGAGGTGATTCCCCGCACTCCCAGTCGGACTGCCGATTGGCTGGAGGTAGCGGCCGGCCGCTTCGAGGCCTGGAAGGCTTCTGCAGCTCGGTCAGGCGCCAGGCGGGCGCTGGAGTTCGTCAAAGCCTGGTATCCAGAGCTGAGCTTGGACCAGCTGGCCACCTGGCGGCAGGAGGCCGACACGGAGCTGGAGCCGGCGCGGCCGGCTATCATCCAGCGTGCCTCGGCGATCGCCGACTACACCGACACCAGCGCCTTTGCTCCTGAGGTGGATGACAACGGCGTTGCTCAGCCGGAGGAGTGGTTCGGGCTGAACCCAGCAGATGGCGAGGACTCGGCGGAGGAGATCGACTCCAGCGACGAGGGCGAGGAGGAGGAGGAGGAGGACGGCGAAGACGCCGCGCCAGACGGTGGAGCGACCGGCCAGCCTCAACTTGATCGCGCCTCCAGCAACGAGGCGCATGCGAGCACGCCGCCTGCGGCCGGTGATGATCAAGCCGAGACTCGCCAGCCGGCCACTCCTCTAGCCGGCGCTACCGTCTCCACCGACCAGCCCGGCTCGCCTGCTGCGCCCTTGGCCTGATCTGCCGCCTTTGCTTTGCTGTCTATTGCTTTCTGAACAATATTTTGTTAAATTTGCGCAGTTCCACCCATTGGGGGTGTATTCAAACTATGTTAAGTGTCGGCCTTTCGAAGGCCTTTTGTGTAAATATAATCATGCATGTGTTTGGCTTCCCATTGTTCTTGCTTTTCATCCTTTGGCTGTTTTCTTTGCCGCCCTCCCTTGGTCGCCGCCTTCCCAGCCGGACAGCTGCTCTGCAGTCTGTGGCTGGAGAAGTGCTTGGCCGGTTGGGAGGGCAAGTACTCTAGCTTTCTTGGATTGTAGCAAAGTGAATGGGTAGCCGGCCAGCCGGCTGTTCTGACAGCCGGTAGGCGTGCTGGGAGGCCGGCTTGTGTTATATAGGTTCATTAGTCCTTAGCCATTTTTCGTGTGGGCATCCTTTCCTGCCTTTGGCTCTTGCCAGTCGGTCAGTCGGTTCTTCGAGCTATGACTTTCAACAAGAGAGGGCTCGGGTACTGGCACACTACTTGTCTGAGTGCAGGTAGAATTTTAATATAACTCAAGGCGGCAAGTCCCCGGGTCGACTGGTCGAACCCGGTGCCGGACAGAAAATCAAATGTAATAATACATTCATAGGTATGACACTCGTCATACATGGATAAAAGAGGGTAGTCCCCGAGTACACCTCGGGGGGCCCGTTGTCTTGTACTTAATACAAAAGGTAGCGTGGTACATACTGCTTTCAACTGTAAAATCTTCTGAGGAGATTGGCGTTCCATGGTCGTTCCGACTCCTTGCCGGAATCGTCTCTCTTGCGTGCCTTCGGCTTCTGTGCGTCGATCAGGTAGTAGGAGTCGTTGCCTAGGGCCTTGCTGACGACGAAGGGGCCTTCCCAAGGGGCCGAGAGCTTGTGCTGGCCGGCTGTTCGCTGGATCAGCCGGAGCACAAGATCGCCTTCTTGGAAGGATCTTGGCTTGACCTTCCGGTTGTGGTAACGGCGCAAACCCTGCTGGTAGATGGCGGACCGGCTGAGTGCTAACAGCCGGCCCTCTTCCAGCAGGTCAACGCCGTCTTCTCGCGCTTCCTTGGCCTCCGCCTCCGTGTACATGGTGACTCGAGGCAATTCGAACTCGATGTCAGTTGGGATGACTGCCTCGGCACCATATACAAGGAAGAAAGGGGTGAAGCCGGTTGACTTGTTCGGGGTAGTACGCAGACTCTAGAGGACAGCCGGCAGCTCATCGAGCCAGCAGCCGGCCGAACGCTCCAGTGGTACGACCAGTCGGGGCTTGATGCCGGAGAGGATGAGGCCGTTTGCTCGCTCGACTTGGCCGTTTGACTGCGGGTGGGCAACGGACGCTAGGTCCAGTCGGATGCCCCGTGTCGCGCAGAAACGTGCCAGTGCTCCCTTGGCAAAATTCGTGCCATTGTCGGTGATGATGCTGTGTGCTATACCATACCGGGTGGTGATATCTACGATGAATGTCATAGCAGTCGGCCCATTCAGCTTCTTGATTGGCTTCGCTTCAACCCACTTGGTGAATTTGTCTACGGCGACAAGCAAATGTGTCATGTCGCCGCGCGCCGTCTTGAATGGTCCCACCATGTCCAGCCCCCAGACGGCAAAGGGCCAGGTGAGGGGGATGGTCTTGAGTGTAGAAGCCGGTAGGTGTTGCTTGGAGCTGAAGACTTGGCACCCTTTGCAGCTTTTGACTAATTCCTTGGCGTCTTCCAAAGCAGTCGGCCAGAATAAACCATGGCGGAAAGCTTTGGCGACAAATGATCTTGAGGCTGCGTGGTGGCCGCATTCGCCTTGGTGGATATCCTTGAGGATTGCTATGCCCTTCTCTGGCTCAACGCAGGACTGGAAGACTCCAGTGATGCTACGCTTAACAAGTTCTCTGTTTATTATTGTGTATGCTCCGGCGCGTTGATTTTGTCTTGCAGAGATCTCATCAGTCGGCAGCTCTCTGTTGACTAGGAAGTTGAGGATGGGTTGGGCCCATGATGGAGCTGCGACTTCTTCTATCGCCAATACGGCTACTGCGACCAGGGTGGGTGGGTTGGATGGTGAAGAGTTGGAGTCGGCCACCGCCTGTTGTGTCGTTGCAGTCCCCGGGCTGACTGCTGCAGTCCCCGGGCCGGGTTCTGAAGTCCCCGAGCCGAGTGCGACTATGGCAGTCCCCGGGCCGCCTGTCAAAGTCCCCGAGCCGCCTGCTAGGTTCCCCAAGCCGGATCCGACTGCATCAGGGGCAGGTGGTACGAAGATGGAGTCTGATTCTGGAGACGGCTTGACAGACGGTTTGAGGAGGCATTGAAGAGAGACGCCGGCTGGTATAGCTTGTCGGGTGGAGCCGATTCGTGCCAGGGCATCTGCTTGCTCGTTGTCGGCCCGTGGCACGTGGAGGAACTCGCACCCTTCAAAGCATCCGCTGATTTGCTGGACGAGGAATCGGTAGCTCGCCATGTTTGCGGCCTTGGTGTCCCAGTCGCCGGATGATTGTTGGACTACCAGATCCGAGTCGCCATAGCACAGGATCTGGCGTATGCCGAGCTCTTTGGCTAGCCGGAGCCCGTGTATGAGCGCCTCGTACTCGGCCACATTGTTGGAGGCGGCAAAAATGAATTTGCAATGTGTATCTGAGTTTGTCGCCCTTGGGAGAGGTGAGGATGATGCCGGCTCCCAAGCCGGTGCGCATCTTGGATCCATCGAAGTGCATCCGCCAACGAGTGGAGTCGGGAGCCGGTGGTAGGTACTGGGTCTCGGCCCAGTCGACAAGGAAGTCGGCCAATGCTTGGGACTTGATGGCGGTGCGGGGCTGGTAGAAGATCGTGTAGGGAGCCAGCGCAATGGCCCACTTAGCCACCCGACCGGATGCATCCCGGCTGCCTATGATCTCGGCAAGCGGGGCAGTGCATATGACCGTGATGGGATCCTCTTGAAAGTAGGGCTTCAGCTTCTGGGCAGCAAAGTATACTCCATAGCACATCTTCTGGTAGTGCGGGTAGTTTTGCTTCGAGGTGGATAGTACTTCACTCAAATAATATACCGGCCTCTGGACTAACTGAGCTCGGCCTTCTTCTGGGCGTTGGACCACAATCACTGTGCTGACCACTCGGCTAGTCGCGACAATGTAAAGGAGCATGGGCTCTTTCTCAGTCGGCGCTGCCAGGACAGGCGGTGTGGTCAGCATCTTCTTCAACTCGTGGAAAGCTTAGTCTGCCTGGTCGTTCCACTCGAAGTGGGTGGACTTCTTCATGAGTCGGTACAGGGGGAGAGCCTTCTCTCCTAGCCGGCTGATGAGGCGGTTTAGGGAGGCGAGGCACCCGGTAAACTTCTGGACGTCTCACAGCTTCGTAGGAATCTCCATTCTCTCAATGGCCTTGATCTTCACTGGGTTGCATTCAATGCCGCTTCGGAGACCAAGAAGCCTAGAAGCTGGCCGGCTGGTACTCCGAACATGCATTTCTCAGGGTTGAGCTTGATCTGGAATCGGCGCAAGTTGGCAAATGTTTCTCTGAGGTCTTCCAGCAGGGTGCCGCACTTCTCCGTCTTCACCACAATATCGTCTACATAGACGTGGGCATTTCTGCCGAGTTGCTTGAGGAGGCATTTCTGCATGCAACGCTGAAAAGTGGCACCGGCATTTCTCAAGCCGAATGTCATAGTCAGGTAGCAGAAAGCTCCGAATGGTGTGATGAAGGCGGTCTTCAGGCGGTCGGCTGGATCCAACTTGATCTGGTGGTAGCCTGAGTAGGCATCCAAGAAACTCAACAGCTCGCATCCGGCTGTGGAGTCTATAACTTGATCAATTCGGGGTAAGGCAAACGGATCTTTGGGGCAGGCTTTATTGAGGCTAGTGTAATCTATACACATGCGCCATTTGTTGTTCTTCTTCAACACTAGGACCGGGTTGGCAAGCCATTCTGGGAAAAGCACCTCCATAATGAAGCCGGCTGCCAGGAGCCGGGCTATCTCTTCACCCACTATCCTTCTCTTCTCCTCCGACAGTCGGTGGGGAGGTTGCTTGACTGGCCTTGCGTCTGCTCGAACATGTACCTTGTGCTCGGCGAAATCCTTCGGAACACCTGGCATGTCCTTTGGGGACCATGCAAAGATGTCCCGATTCTCACGGAGGAAGTCGACGAGCTCGCCTTCCTATTTACTGTCTAGGTTTGCCCCAATGACAGCAAACCTCTCCGGGTTCTTCGGGTCCAATGGTATCTTCTTGGTTTCCTTGGCGGGCTAGAAGGAGCCTTGAGCGTCATACTCCTTGGGATCGGGGGACAGGGTCGGCTGCTTGCCGGCCATGGCCACGACTCGGTCCAGCATCTTCTTCTCCTCAGCAATCACGAGGGACTCGGCTAGCCGGCTGCTGGCTGCAGCACACTCGGAAGATTTCTTGTAGTCTCCGGCTATGGTGATGATCCCCTTCGAACTCGGCATCTTCATCTTGAGGTAGGCGTAGTGGGGCATAGCCATGAACTTGGCCAGGGCAGGTCGGCCAAGCAATGCGTGGTAAGGGCTCTCTAGATCCACCACTTCAAACCAGATCGCCTCTCGGTGGAAGTGATCCTTGTCTCTGAAGAGAACATCCATCTTGATCTTGCCGATTGGGGAACAGGACAGGCCGGGTACGATACCATGGAACACAGTCCGGCTTGGCATGAGTTGCCTCGTCTTGAGGTTCAGCTTCTCCATTGTGTTACGGTACAGTATGTTGATACTGCTCCCGCCGTCAATCAGCACACGGGAGAAACGGGCAGCTCGCCTTTCTGTCGCGAGGGTGGTGTCCAACACCAATGCATAGGAGCCAGGAGACGGCATCACCTCTGGGTGATCAGCCTGGCTCCAGCTGATGGGCTTCTCAGACCAATGCATGAACTCTGGGTTGTCGGAGGCGACTGCGTTGACTTCTTGGTGTTGTCGGTGCCGACTGCACTTATCTTCGATTTGGCTTGTGAAGACGACGTAGGCGGCGTGCTCATCTGGGAACTCATCTTGAATGGCTCCGACTGCGGGGCGAACAACCGGCTGCTGAGGGGCTGGAGGCGGCGGGCCAGTAGGTGGAGGCGGCACCAGCCCCTCGCCTTTGGAGATCCGTGTGAGCCAATGACACTTCCGTGTCGTGTGGTTGGACGGCTTTGCGCCGCTGTGGAACTTGCAGGGGGCGTCTAGGGTTTGCTCATAGGAGAAGGCCGGCTGCCAAGCCGGCCTGCCGCCCTTCTGCTTCTTGGGAGCGGGCCGCTCTTCGGGTTGTTCGTCTTCGACTGTGGCAACTTGCCGACTGGTGGAAGGCGGCATGGGGGCCTTGCGCTTGTTGTCATTCTGGTAAGGGCGTCGGTTGGAGTCGCCAGCCGGCGTCTTGGGAGCCGGAGCGAGCACCCTCCCAGAGGCATCCACTCGAAGCTCGGTCTTCATCGAGGAGTCGGCAGTGGCGTACTTGTCTGCTATGATCAGCAGCTCATCGAGGGTAGTCGGCTCGTCGCAGAGGAGTCGGTGCTTGAGGAGGGTGCCCTCTCGGCACCCGTCGGTGAAGTACTCTATGGCCTGGACCTCGTGCACCCCCTCGCAGGAGTTGCGGAGCTCGGCCCAACGCGTGAGGTAATCGCGAGTCGATTCGCTGGGCCCTTGGACGCACAAGGAGAGCTGGCGGGGCTTGGGAGGCCGCTTGTACGTGATGGTGAAGTTGCGGACGAAGACTTCCGTGAAGTCTAGCCAGCTCTTGATGCTGTAGGGCTTGAGGCTGTTCAGCCAAGTGTGTGCCGTGCCTTGAAGCATGAGCGGGACGTATTTCACGGCAACGCGCCTGTTGCCGTTCGCTATGCTGACTGCGGTGGAGTAGTCGATCAGCCAGTCTTCCGGTTTCACGGAGCCATTGTATTTTGGTGTGTCTCTTGGCAGCGAGAACCCTCTAGGGAAAGGCTCGTCGCGGATGCGGGGGCCAAAGCAAGGCGGGCCGGCATCATCTTCTTCTTCTAGCGCCAGGGATCGCGCTAGTTGGTCGATCCGGTGGCGGGCATCATTCTCGCCGACTCCCTCGCGGTGGCCTAGTCGGCCGCCGAGGGTCGGATGCGTGACAAGCGGCGGGGTGGGATATCTCTCTCCACGAGGCAGGGGAGGAGGCGGATTGCCTCGTCATTCCACAGCTCGGGGGCGGCCTTCTGCATCGCGCTCGATGGTGAGCCGAATCCGGCTGCGGCTAGCAGCCGGCTCCATCTCCTTTCTTGCGCGGGCGCTGTTTGCAGTCGGCGTCTGGGATGTCGCGCCGTGCTCTCGGCGTGGGTGAGGACTCTCAGCGCGGGCGCTGGCTTCATGCTGCCCTGCGGCCGCGTCGATCAGCTGCTGGATGCGCTTAGTCATGTAGGGGAGCTAGTCAGCCCCCAGCCCGTTCAGCTCGTCTGCGGCCGCCTGGGCGGCGCGCAGGTTCTCGAGGGGCGTGGCGTAGACTGGGCGATCTGCCCCCAGCATGATGGCGATGGATGCGCCGCGCTTCTTGACGAAGCCGGCTCGGCTCGGCCCGCCAGGAGGCGGCGTGCCAAAGGCGGCGCGGTCGACTTCGCGCTGGTGAGCCTCAGTGAGGCGTCTCATGGATGCTATCTTCCGGCCTTCCGCGACGAGGGCGAGGCGGCGTGCCTCCAATGTCTCGTCGTCGACGTCGGCCGGGATGGGGACGGACAAGTCGTGCAGCGCTGCTTTGTAACGCCCACGATGCGGCTATATCTCCCACGTGTCGAGGCACGACTTAGAGGCATAACCGCATTGTAGGTATTGTCGCAAGAAGGGTCATCTTCGCACAATCCCATGTAATGAACAAGAATGGGATAACGAGAGTTGGCTTACAATCGCCACTTCACACAATACATAAATTAATTCATACATCATCCAAAATCCACACATAGACCGACTACGGTCAAAACCAAATGAAAATAAGATAACCCCAAATGCTAGATCCCCGATCGTCCCAACTGGGCTCCACTACTGATCATCAGGAAAAGAAACATAGTAACGACCACGTTCCTTGCCGAACTCCCACTTGAGCTCGTTGCGTCATCTGCACTAGTATCGTCGGCACCTGCAACTGTTTTGGTTGAATTTGTGAGTCACGAGGACTCAGCAATCTCACACCCGCGAGATCAAGACTATTTAAGCTTATAGGAAAGGATGGTGTAATGAGGTGGAGCTGCAGCACGCACTAAGCATATATGGTGGCTAACATATGCAAATGAGAGAGAGAAGAGAAACAACGCAACGGTCGCGAAGCTAGAAATGATAAAGAAGTGATCCTGAAAACTACTTACGTTCATGCATAACTCAAACCGTGTTCACTTCCCGGACTCCGCCGAAAAGAGACCATCACGGCTACACACACGGTTGATGTATTTTAATTTAGTCAAGTGGCAAGTTCTCTACAACCGGACATTAACAAATTCCCATCTGCCTCATAACCGCGGGCACGGCTTTCGAAAGATAATACCCTGCAGGGGTGTCCCAACTTATCCCATTATAAGCTCTCACGGTCAACGAAGAATAAACCTTCTCCCGGGAAGACCCGATCAGTCTCGGAATCCCGGTTTACAAGACATTTCGACAATGGTAAAACAAGACCAGCAAAGCCGCCCGAATGTGCCGACAAATCCCGATAGGAGCTACACATATCTCGTTCTCAAGGCATACTGGATTGTCCAAGCTTCCGATAGGCGAGCCCAGAGTTGCCCCTGGTGGCCACCAGCGACTGACGGGTTGGACCAATACTCAGAGGAGCACTGGCCCGGGGATTTAAAATAAAGATGACCCTCAGGCTCGCGAAAACCCGAGGGAAGAAGGCTTAGGTAGCAAATGGTAAAACCAAGGTTGGGCCTTGCTGGAGGAGTTTTATTCAAGGCGAACTGTTAAGGGGGTCCCATAAATCACCCAACCGCGTAAGGAACGCAAACTCAAGGAACATAATACCGGTATGACGGAAACTAGGGCGGCAAGAGTGGAACAAAACACCAGGCATAAGGCCGAGCCTCCACCCTTTACCAAATATATAGATGCATTAATTAAATAAGAGATATTGTGATATGCCAAAATATCCATGTTCCAACATGGAACCAACTTCAACTTCACCTGCAACTAGCAACGCTATAAGAAGGGCTGAGCAAAAGCGGTAACTTAGCCAAACAACAGTTTGCTAGGAAAGGATGGTTAGAGGCTTGACATGGCAATATGGGAGGCATGATATAACAAGTGGTAGGTAGCGCAGCATAGCAATAGAACGAACACCTAGCAAAAGCAAAGATAGAAGTGATTTCGAGGGTATGGTCATCTTGCCTGCAAGGTTCTCAGAGTTGTCGAAAGCTTGATCCTCGTAAGCGTACTCAACAGGTTCCTCGTTCACGAACTCGTCTCCCGGATCTACCCACAGCAAGAACACAAGCAATGGAACCACAATCAATCACGGGAAATGCACAAGCAACATGATGCAATACATGCATGATATGCGAGATGTGATATGCGATGCGTATGCGTGCTCCGGAAGAAAAAGGATGAACAAGGCAGTAACTTGGCAAACCAAGTATGCCACTGGAAAGATGAGATGATTTCGGTCGAAATCGATATAAAGATCACCGGAAACGGATGCACGGTTTGCAAAATGGCAAGCAAAACAAGAATGACACGATTCTGCGATTAACAGCATGATAGCGCTTAGAATACATCAAATAACTATGCTACAGCACCCCAACATAGCAACAAAGCATATGGCAGTAATCTACAGGAGATGCTTGACAAAAGATGAACACTGAGCTACGGCTAGATCACAAAATAACAGGTTAAAACAAGCATGGCAAAAGTGCAAAAGATATCAGTATCCCAGACGGTGAAAATACTGAACATGGCTGAAACAGCATCAGGTAGCAATGTTCAGAGCAAGCAAAATACATGCTACAGGAACTTAACATAGCAAAACAAGGCATGGCATGGAGTTACTAAATGCATAGAACAAAAGTCCCTTACTGACCATGAGCCAAAAAGGCACAGAATATATGATGGCACCCATGTAAACATAGCAAGTTTCGTTAACAGGTTTCAGACAGCAGAAAACAGAACATGACATTAACAGAATTCTGAAGGCATCTTGGTGAGCTTGATTCACTCATCACAAAGCAATTCATGACAAAACAAGCATACCTACAGCAAGATGGCATGTTTAGGAAGCTAACCAAGGCAAGAGCAAGTTCATAGCATGTATGTATCAACTACAACAACCTTGGCAAAATTGAATATCATGTTAACAATCTGCCAGGAATATTTTATAGCAAACGTAGAGCAAGATTGAGACATGTTAGGGCACTCCATAATTGCAACCAGGGGCTTGGATGGATATAGCACAAATATATCTACAAAACATCCTTACTGAACATACCCAAAAGAAGCATGGATCTCACTGTAGACACATGGATACATGGCAACAAAATAACAGCAGTAACAGACTGCAAAATTCTAAGTCCCTGAAAACAGAAACATCACGAAGCCTAGTTTGCATGCTTGTGCTAGTCACCACATAGATCAAAAAAATACATGGCATACACCTATGTAAAGATGGCATGGCATAGATCAAAACACCTGTAGAGATCATGCCCATAAGATGCACACATCAAATGCAACAAAAATAACAAAACATCAAGTTCTGATAAGTAACAGCAGTAAACATCATATAACACTCTTGCACCAGAGATTTGGGCATCAAGATGAACTCCAACGAGCATGGCACAATGGAACAAAATGAAGAGCATAACCTGATGAACATTTCGATATATCATGCACGCAAAACGGAGCAGTATGCAATGAGATATGCCATGATGAATAGAGCAATATATTGCAATAATTCAGAGACTTGGAGGATTTTCAGAGTCAACCTTCTTCCAGATCTGGATCGGGGGCAGGCACGCGAACCGAGGTGCGGCTCGAGCTCGCCGGAGCTCGGACGGGGACGGCCGGAGGGGACGAGGCTGGGTGCCGGAGAGGGAGGAGACGGCGGGGACGGCGTCGGACGCGGGAGCTGCGCCGGCTCGGGTGCGGCGCGGGTCCGGCCGGAGTGGCGCGAGGGCGGC
>NC_057805.1:314251011-314256074 GCF_018294505.1 Triticum aestivum
GGAGGGCTCCGCGCGGGCTCGCGGGCCGGCGGCGGTGGGAGCGGCGCGGTGCTGACGTGGCACACCGCGATTGGCTGCGGGTGGCGGCGCGGTTTGTCCGGCGCGCGGAGGGAGCGGGGCTAGGGTTTGATCTGCGCGAAAATTCCGGGGGAAGCACTTATTTATAGGTAGAGGGAGCTAGGAGACTCCAAATGTAGTGCGGTTTTCGCCCACACGATCGTGATCGAACGACCGAGAGCATGGAGGGGACTTAGATGGGTTATTGGGCTGTTTGGAGGGGGGTTTGCTGCAACACACAAAAGACCTTTGCGGTTACCCGGTTAACCGTTGGAGCATCAAACGACCTCCAAATGGAACGAAACTTGACAGGTGGTCTACCGGTGGTGTACCAAGGCCACTTGACAAGACTCGGTCCATTCCGAGAACGTTTAACACCCGCTCACGAAAAGAACACGAGGGGTGCGCCGGTGCATGCGGGAGTGCCGGATTGCAAAACGGACAACGGGGAAAATGCTCGGATGCATGAGACGAACACGTATGCAAATGAGATGCACATGATGACATGATATGAGATGCATGACATGAACAAAATGCAAAACTAAAAACAAAAACCCAACCACGGAGGAAATATCATAATACATAGCCGAAAATGGCAAGAGTTGGAGTTACAAATATGGAAAGTTACATCCGGGGTGTTACATGCTTGTAGGGCGTCGTGGGCGTTCTCGCCGGAGACGGCGCCGTGGCTGATGACCAACACCTCAGTGACAGCGCTGCTGCCACTGTCGGCTCGAGGGAGAGGGTCGTCGATGATCACCATGTTGGTGGGGAAGGCGTCAAGTGATGCCGTGTCGGAGTCGACCAGCATCGGGTCGGTGGAGCCGACCGACTCCAAGTCCACAACAAGCTCGCTGGAGACGTGGAGCTGGTCGAGGAGGCTGACGAGGCGGCTCTCGGGGCAGTCTGTGCCCGCGTCGGACGCAGGCTCGTCGGAGATGCGAGCCTCGCCAAGAAGATCGGCGAGGCAGCTCGCCGCGCAGGCGTCGTCGACGCCTTGCAGCGCGTCGGGGCAAGCGCCATCGGGCGTGGCGGGCTGGCTACACTCGCGGGGGGAGGGGAGAAGGGTTCCCGTCCAGAATAGGTCTCCGGACGACGGTGCACCTGGCCCCACGGTGGGCGCCAAATGTCGGGTGGTAGGTGCGACATATGCCGACGAGTGGCTTATCATTGTGGGAGCCGGTGCCTGGAAACGGGATAAGGCGAAGACATGCACGCCGGCGAATCTTACCCAGGTTCGGGGCTCTCCGTGGAGATAACACCCCTAATCCTGCTCTGCGGGGTCTCCGCATGATCACTAGATCAATACAAGTAGCTACAAGAGGCTCCTTGAGCTGTTTGGCTAAAGGAAGAAGAAGGGCACGACTAGCTCTCCTTTTCTCTCTATATGGTGTCTAGATCTATATGAGATCGACCCTTTGCATGGGTGCCGTGGGGGGTTTATATAGGTCTACCCCCCAGGGGTACAATGGTAATCCGGCTGGACGCGGGCCCTAGCCGTCAGTGTCTATATTCGCTGGCTTCTCCGCCGACCGCTGGGGCCCACCGACTGGTGGGTCCCGCCGGCTGCCGGGCTCATGGCCGACGGGCCGGCCCCACCGCCTGGGGGTCTTGCCGGTGGCTGGTTACTGTAGCCTCGCCTCTGATGACGAGGGCTTTGTCGAGGTAAGCATGGCCGCAATGCCACCGCCTTGCGGGCTCTCACTATAGCCTTACCTCGTCTTGTCTCCTTAATGATGCACATACTTCGAGGATGGGGGATAGCCGGCTATGCCCCATGCCGACTGGGGGAGGCCTGGCCGCCTTCGAGCATCTCTCTGGCTGAAGGGGCCCGCCGCCCGCGGGCCGTACTGGCGCCTGTCGTGGGTGGTGTCATGGTCAACATGGCAACAGTGCCGCGCCGGACAGGGGATGGCCGACCCGTACGGCGTACTGTGGCCATGCGTGCTCCGGGATTCGGGGGGGTGGCAGGTTGTACTGTAGCCACGCCTCGTCTCATCACCGTTATGTGGGTGCAGCCTTGGCCGGCTTTCTGGGAGTCGGCCTTCTTCATGGCCGGCTTCTGGGAGTCAGTCCCTTTGGGGCCGGCTTCCTGGAGTCGGCCATCTTGGGATTCTCTTCGGGAAGGTTTTTGAGGCTGGGTCGCCTTCTAGTAGTCGGCATGGGTGATAGCCGGCCAGGGGAAGGCGGCCCTGTGCTCTGGGTGCTTGAAGGCTCGATTGGCCTGGTAATTTTTTAAAGAGCCAGGGGGTGTCGGTTAGGCTACCCGTGGCCATTTACTCCGACAATCTTGAAGGGGTTCCACATCCTCTTGTCCATGCCACTCCATTGTTGAACTTATCTGAAACATACTAGGTAGAAACATTAGTCCAACAAGAGATATGTTGACATTAATTACCAAAATCACCCAGGGAGCACTTATGCTTTCACACTTGTACTAAGCGGAACCACTGTTGTGCATCCAAATCCTGAAAACAAAGTTATGGCATAAGAGTCCACCATATCTACCTATACATGGTATTACCCTGCCATTCCAAGTAATTTTACATGTGCTATCTTTAGATCTTCAAATGAACATCTATTTTGTGTGCCCGTGCTGCTCATGGAGCGATGGGGTAGTCAATATCTTCCATCCCAAGTGTGTTTTACTCGCGACGAGAGTTTATTCACTCATCAAATTTGAGAGAGGCTAGTAACAATGATGCCCAGTCCTGAACTATTTATAAAAAATGCTCCCCCGAAAATTTGAAAGCTGGCAAGCACCCGTGGATTTGGCCAGTCATGGTTTGTGTTAATATGGTGGAGGGGAGTAATACTTTTTGCATGGGAACCGCCATTAACGCGTTTAGCATGGAAGATATTGAAAACTTTGTGTAAACCATTAACAGGAAAGGTACATCTCTCAAAATGCAATTATATCTGCTTTTAGTAACGAGCTCTGGCACCTCTGTAAATCCCTACTTCCCTCTGCGAAGGGCCTATCTATTTACTTTTATTGTTGAGTCATCACCTTCTCATTCAAGCATCAACCCCGAGAGCGCTAGTTTCATCTTATTTTAACATGCATCTGGTCTAATTAATGTTGGGTGTGAGCATGATTGGATATCCTCTACTCTTAATTACAATGTCTAGTCGCTGCTTGAACTTCAGAGGTGCTCTGCATTTGTGTTTTACGATCTCAGAAAGGGCTAGCAAGATACCACTCTATCATATTGTATCATGGTTGTTTTGACAAAGTGTTGGTATTTGAGATATATTATTATTGCTCGCTAGTTGATTATGTTATCGACATGAGTAAATATGGATTTTAAGTGTTATCTTATATGTGGTTGGTTCATGATCTTTGTTGAAAACTTAAATATTAGCTAAGCTTATATACAACAAGAAGAGCAAATGAATTTGTAAAAGTTTTTCTTAAGCACCTTCAGTTTGTCACTGGATTGCTTCAGGACAAGCAATGAGTTAAGCTCACGGGAGTTGATACGTGTCCAACATATTTACTTTTCCAAACACTTTTGCTCTTGTCTTGGACTCTAGTTTGCATGGTTTGAATGAAACTAACCCGGACTGACGCTATTTTCAGTATAACTACCTTGGTGTTATGTTTATGCATAAATAAAAGTTCTTGAAATTGGATGAAACTTTACGGTGATTTTTTATGGAATATAAAAAATAATAATGGAGCAAAGAACTACCAGATAAGAGCCACCAATGGGCCACAAGTCAGGGGCGCCTACCCCCATGTGCGCCTTGATGACTTGTGGACCCCACAGACCTCCGTCTGACCTAATTCCAAGCCTATAAGTACCGTCTTCCCGAGAAAAAAATCAGAGAGAAAGTTTCATTGTATTTTATGATACGGAGCCGCCGCCACCTCATGTTCTTCGTCAGAAGCCCTAATCCGGAGTCCATTCAGGGCTCCAAAGAGATGGATTTGTCACCGTCGTCATCACCAACCCTTCTCCATCATCAATTTCATGATGCTCGTCACTGGGAGTGAGTAATTCCATTGCAGGCATACTGGAGGTAGATGGATATGGACGAGATTTTTTATGCAATCAAGTCAATTTGTTAGGGCTTGATCCCTAGTATCAACTATGTTCTGAGATTGATGTTGCTATGACTTCGCTATGCTTAATGTTTGTCACTAGGACCCAAGTGACATGATTTCAGATATGAACACTTATGCTTTCATGAATATATTTGAGATGTTGATCTTACTTGCAAATTGTATGCACCTACTATTGTTCTGAACTGTAGACCCCAAGGTGACAATAATTGGGATACTCTCTGGGGATGACTGTAATTTGAGGAGTTCATGTATTCACTATGTGTTAATGTTTTGTTCCGGTTCTCTATTGAAAGGAGCGCCTTAATTACCCTTAGTTTTCAATAGGACCCCACTGCCACAGGAGGGTAGGACAAAGATATCATGCAAGTTCTTATCGCAAGCACGCATGACTATATACAAATACATGTAAATATGATTGATGAATTGGAGCTATTGCATGTCGCTCTAGGTTGTGACTGTTACATACTTAATCTCATCTAAATATCCATCGCTACTCCATGCCTACGCTTTAATACTATTGCCACTATTGTTACCCTGTTAATATTGCTATCACTATTATCATATTATTGTGCCACTAATAAATTGCTGCAAGGAAGTGATTCTCAGGTGTGGTTGAATTGACAACTCAATTGTTAAGGCTTAGAAATATTCTTTGGCTCCCGTTGTGTAGAATCAATAAATTTGGATGAAATACTTCCCTCGAAGACTGTTGCGATCCCCTATACTTGTGGTTTATGAGCAGTCCGAGAGTTGCCGGACGTACCGCGATGGCATCCGGGCCGATAACGATGTTTGTGGCAGCGAGAACGGATGGGAGCACTATTGTGGCGGTTTTGGCGGCTCTAAGAGCCCAGTATGGCGGCAGAGCAAGGGTGGCGATGGAGCTAGGGAAGGGTCGGCGTGGAGGAGGGAGAAGTGAGGTGAGGAACTAGTC
>NC_057805.1:314256387-314270827 GCF_018294505.1 Triticum aestivum
GGTCTGTCTGGTCCGACATAGCGCCCGAGCCTCCCCATATCCGCCCAAGATTTTGGTTGGATATGAGGGGTGCCGGTTAACCCGGGCGTCTAGGGCCGGTATGAGGAGCCCGTCTAGGTCATATTTTTTGATCAATCGTCCGCCCGGGCGTATAATGGGGGTTTAAGGCGTCCAGTTGTAGATGCTCAAGATATGCTAATGTCTTGACCCACCTTTATGGAAAGCAAAGTTGCACTCTAAAGGTGACAAGATGTTGGATAGACCCCCTCTGGCTTTCTGGTCACAAGCCTGATGGCTGGCAGTGACAGAGCGATTTCATATGAATAAAACTCTTTAATTCCCTGGAGAAAAATGATTAAAGGACGTTTGCTACGGGTCGTGAAAGTTTTGACGCATGTACAATAGCATTTGTAATAGAAAATGCGGGCAAACAATAATTTTCTTTTCTCGAAGGACTGGCTAGATGACAGTCGTCCAAAAAGGAATTTTGGGTTGGTCGATTTGTTTTAAGTCGTTGGATAAAAAATGAACGGTTAGATCGCTTTCTTCAACCTTCATCCTGGTCTCTTGTTCATCTTCTTCCTCAAATCGCTTGATGTATCACCGGCCCAACTGCCTGTTGCCGTCACCCCGCCCTCCCGACAACCGCCACCCACCGCCAGCTGGTGCCGCCCTCGGCCATCCCTCTAACCCCGGCGACGACAAGTTTTTTCCGGCGAACTTGCACCATCCACACCCTTAAGACAGATAATTGGGTTGTCTGCCACATTAAGATAGACGCAGAGGGCTTTTCTAGCTTGCAGACGCGTGCTTCTTACTTCCCTCCGTCGGCTGCTTCTTTCATCCGAAATTGAATGACCCAAAATGTGTTTCAGGCGAGTGATGCTAAACTGTTTCCCGAAACGGACGCCGAACAGCGATTTATGACGTGCATATGATTTCATGGCTTTTTTCCCCTGTAGAAACGGAGAAAGTCCATATTGGAGTCGTGCTGGAGCGGCCGAGCCCCAGGTGGTAGGAAAGCCAAACGCGGACCTCCCACTCTTCTCACCAAACCCCACCGCTGGCGTAGGCCCAAGACCCCACCCATCAGCCGCTGTGTTTCAGCCCTTTGACTAGAAGCGCACGCACGCACCCCACCCCCATCGTCGCCCCTCTCTCTCCCTTCTGACCAACCCGGCCGCCCCCAGTTTCTTCTCCTCTTCTCTCTCCGCGCTGCCGTCCCGACCCCGTCTTCTGCTCCTCCGCTTCACGCGGCGCCGGCCGCCGGCCGCCGGCCGGCCTCCCTCCAAATCCGTACGCCGAGCGGGCCCTCCCTCCCTTTCGACCTCCTCCCCTGCCGCAGACACTGCCCCCCGTGGTAAGCTGAAAGCCCTAATCCCGCTCTCTCCCGCCTGATTCCTTGGCACCACCTCCGATTCCATACAATTGTCGCGTGGGTGCTGCTGGTTGGAGCTCGTGAGATGCTTTGAGGTCGGGCTGGAGACGGCACTTAATTCCGAATTCTTAGGTGTTTCCCGCTGCTTGGCGCTGGCTGAGCTGTGGGGGGAAGGTAGGCCGGCCGGCCTAAGCTTAGTTATTGACGCTACGAGCTAGCAAAAATCTGTACTTGCCGCTTCCTTTGCCTTGAATTATCTCCCGTCCCGCTGTTGTCCTGCTGTACTTGTTTACTTTTGGAATTACTTGTGCTACTATAAGGGAAGGTGCGATCTGCCAAAGTGCCTAGGCACCTCGAATTTCCTCACCGCACCATGGCAGCTCACTATCTCTTGCGTGCTTCTCTGCAGATCCCGTGCCTACAGATAATTTGACTCTGAAAAGGTAAGATATGTCTGCGCTTAGACTGTTGAATTTGTCACTGCTGGACAGCCTTTACGCGCTGTGCTAATATGTATGGATATCTGTTTGTTTTTCTTGTGATGGATAGGTGACGGCTCTGGCCTCGGAGTGATCTGACACATAAAGGATACAGGCGCCCTTATTACCCTGCTTGAACTAAAGGGGCAACAAAGCGATTTGTTGTCCTGTTGTTTTGAGCTGGAAAACCCCCGGTATGGCTGATGCTAGTTCGAGGACTGACACATCCATAGTTGTGGACACTGACGATAAGAATCAAAGGGTAAACCTTCTTTTCTCTATCCATTAGGCACCTGGTTTGATCTTTTGTGAAAGCTAGGCAGAGAATTGGAATTAATGTATGTAATGTATCTATCCTGAGTTGTGGTGTAAAAGTATAATAACAGGTGAAAACTGGTACTGTATTTGATAAAAGATGTGGCAGACTTCATTTGTATGAAGCGCGCAAGTTTAACTTGGATGATTTTGATGCCAATACTTGATGCTTCTTTTGCCATGTCCATGTTACCCTCTGCAGATTGTTGTACACATTTGCTCCAGTGCCTAAAGAAACAACACACTTCTTAAATTAGATATCAACTTGCAAAAGTGAACAGGACTACTGCTGCTGCACTATCAGTTTCATCAGGTGGGAAATATTTAAATGTGGAGTACATTAAAGTGTGAAATCCGTGAATAGCTTGAATACTTTGCCCTTTTTTTTGACAAATAGAAGGGCTGTTCATGATAATTTATTATCATCCCCTGCATTTTTAAAACATACCTGACTAAGCACACCTCCTATATGTTGGATATGAACACCGTATTAGCTATTAGGTGCTAATAAATGATCTATAATCTCATCGAGTTGTTACTACATTCCATATGATGAATAAACAAATTCAAAAACCAACCACACAAAACGGAAAATTGTGTCATTCTTTGCTGAAATGCCTGTTAAGTTCTGGTGCCAGTTGAAATTCATAAGATATTATTAATTTAGCTTTTGTTTGCTGTTGCATGCCAACCTCTCTTTTTTCCATATGTAGCAGAATTTTCTTATTTTTCTTAACCAAGTTGTGCAGATGGAAAACGGACAAAATGGAGCTATCGTGCCTTCTAATTCATCTGAACCATCTGACAGGTCCGACAGGCCTATGGACCAAAAGGTGGTACTTTATATCCTATTCTTCTAGAATGTTTCTTATCCCTTAGTAATAAATGGTATTTACACAATGTATTTGCTATTCCATAGGTATTGCGGAGGCTTGCCCAAAATCGCGAGGCAGCACGAAAAAGTCGTCTGAGGAAAAAGGTACCATAACAATGCATCCATCCATGTGTAACGTAGGTAACTTTGTGTTACTAATTTACATTGGGGAGCTATTGCTGCATGATGGTGCAGTTATGCGGTGATGTCGTGGATGAGCTGTTGAGTGGGTGTATGATATGTGAGCGGTTCTCTAGCACTTTTGATACCACTGAATTTTGCCAAATTCTTGATAGGCATGTTCAGTTACAAAAACAAATAAGTAAATAATCCAAAGGCGCCCTTGATTCAAACAAATAGCTGGCAATCAGCTAATCACCAAGGGACTTGTTTCTTGATGTACTTGTATCCTTGATAACTGACAGTATATGCATAATATACATATGCTCTGAATTGTAACTATCGACTTCTTATTTGCCTTCAATTTTGGGTTCATTATTTGTTAAGAGCCATCCTAATGCATCTTATTATTTTTAAGGCGTATGTACAACAACTTGAGAGCAGTAAGCTGAAACTTGCAAGCCTGGAACAAGAACTCCAGAAAGCTCGACAGCAAGTAAGTACCTATTGGCCGATGCTGGCAGTGTCCAGTCGATCTCCCATTAAATCTGTTATTTCGATGTTGTTTGTAGGGAATCTTCATTTCTAGCTCTGGGGATCAAACTCATGCTATGAGTGGAAATGGTAACTTCTTCCTCTGTCTGCTCACGCCTGCATTTTCACGCTCTGCTAATCAATCATTGGTTAAAAGTTCTCTCAAAAGTACAGAACATGCTTAATTGTTCCTGAGTGTTCATTGGGAATACAACTAAAATAGTAAGCTTGTTTCTGCAGGAGCGATGACATTTGATTTAGAATATACTCGATGGCTAGAGGAGCAAAATAAGCAGATAAATGAGCTGAGGACTGCAGTAAATGCTCATGCAAGTGATAGTGACCTCCGTCTTATTGTAGATGGAATAATGGCACATTATGACGAAATATTCAAGCTGAAGGGCGCTGCTGCAAAGGCTGATGTGTTTCATATACTTTCAGGCATGTGGAAAACACCTGCTGAAAGGTGTTTTTTGTGGCTTGGGGGTTTTCGTTCGTCTGAGCTTCTAAAGGTGCAAAAACTATATACTCAATCTATAAGGAAACCTGCTGACAAATACTTTTGACTAGTTGAATGTCAGGTTCTGTTGTTCGTTTTCATGTATACCTGAAGATACAACATTTCTCATCTTCTTGTAAATTTTCAGCTCCTTGTAAATCAGCTCGAGCCTCTAACAGAGCAGCAGTTGATGGGGTTATCCAGCCTCGAGCAATCCTCACACCAGGCCGAGGATGCACTATCACAAGGAATGGAGGCATTGCAGCAATCTTTGGCTGAAACGTTGGCTGGTTCCCTTGGTCCATCAGGATCTTCAGGAAACGTGGCAAACTACATGGGTCAAATGGCTATGGCTATGGGAAAACTTGGAACCCTTGAGAATTTCCTTCGCCAGGTATTTAAAACTTCTTCTACCTTCTGGTCCTGCAAATATGTAATTTTGTTATTATTGCCTCTAATGTGAAAGGAATCGTTCACCTAATTTTGTTGAGAAGTTACTCAGTACTCCTTCCTAGTCGGTGCAGCTTTTCAGAAAACCGTGAAACGTTAGATGCTCATAGTTCTGAAGATTTTTTTCGTTATATTTGTGCTAGGCTGACAATCTACGGCAACAAACTTTGCATCAAATGCAAAGAATTCTGACAATACGGCAAGCTGCTCGAGCTCTCCTTGCAATACATGACTATTTTTCACGTTTGCGTGCCCTGAGCTCTCTCTGGCTTGCAAGGCCACGGGAGTAAAACATGTGCGCCATCTTTTGGCGCTTCATGAGCTGATCCAAGAAATGTGGACAAATTGCGACGCATTTGCAGAAGATTGGTGGTTCAGTTCCCTCTGAAAAATATATTGACACCTTGTGTTCTCATATTGTACTTCGATGTTGTACAAGTAGCCAGGTAGGGGTAAGGCTTGTAACTGTAAGTTACCATGAATTTATGATTGACATATTGTACATTTGTATTAGCAATAAATAAACGTAGATAAAAGGTCCAAGAGGACCCATTGATTGCACCTGTTGGAAGCAAGAAGCGAAAACAACATCTTGTATTTTTTTTAAAGGAGGATCACCCCCGACTCCGCATTAAAATGATGCATGCAACCATATTATTAACCAAAGAACCCACCAAGTATATGGTACGATACGTGAACTCAAAATGAGTTGAAAAGAAAAGAACATTGCCACAATCAACAAAAATAGGACTAGATGACTACATCTATCCTATTGGACTACGATCAAGATCGGTTCACGTGCTACCGTTTGCTAATGGTTGCACCCTTAAGCCATATACTTTGCTAATGGTTGCACCCTTAAGCCATATACTTGAGTAATGATCATGTACGGGCCTAGCCAATTACTCTGCAGATGACCTGCAAAACAAAATTGTGATGTTTTCTCTGTTAAAAATCACCTCATTTTGACAGTTCCATACCCCTAAGCCATGTGCTCCTTGTTTTCGCATGGCTGAGTAACGACCATGTAGGGATCCAGCCAGTTGCTTTGTAGATAACCTGCAAAAAAAATTGTGATGTTTTGTGTGTTAAAAATACGTTATTCTAACAGTTTCATATAGCCCAAAGTAATACGCACACTCTGATTCGAATATGCGCCGCTATTTTAGACTTCACCCCATTTAGCCAAGTCCTAAATAAAATAGCAATGGTGTTAGGAGGACTTACATTAAAGGCCACATGCAATGTGCGCCACAGTAGCTTGGCTAGTGGGCATTTAAGAAACAGATGTTGGATCGATTCATCTTGATCACATAAACAACACCGTTTACTACCCTTCCAACTACGTTTTGCCAAGTTATCCTTAGTCAAGATCACTTCCTTACGAACAAACCACACAAAGACTTTTATCTTTATCTTTAAAGGCATCTTAATTTTCCAAGTGTGAAGTGACTTTGGGATTGGACCAGAGTTTATCAAATCTATATACATTGATTTCACTGAGAATACCCCTGACACCTAAAGTTTCCGATGTAGTGTATTTGGCTCATCGGAAAGGTTGACATCATCAACCTGTGCACGAGATGTATCCATCTATTCCATCGCTTCCCCACTGGGGATCTCCTGAACTAAATGTTAAAAGGAACTGATCCTAGAATTGCACTTACAAAAGCCTCTTTACATTGTATAATATTGTAGAGGGTTGGATATTGTATGGACAGTGACATCTCCCCTAGCCATGTATCTTCCCAAAACCTAATGGTATTACCGTTCCCTACAATTAATTTGGCCCTATTAAAAAAGCCAACCTTTGTTCGCATCAGCCACTTCCAAAAAGGTGAATCATCTGGTTGTACCGTTATTTGTGCGAGGATCTTGGATTGCAAATACTTGTTACACAATAATTTGTATCCACACACACTCGTCTTCTGTAGAAAGCCTGTATAACCATTTACTAAGCAGGCATCTGTTCTTTACTTCAAGGTTTTCAATCTCTAAACCCCCTTGGTCCTTCGGCCTACAAATTATATCTCACTTGGCCAACATGTACTTGAATTTATTCTCATCGCTTTGCTAGAAAAAACGTGATCGATAAAAATCCAACCTTTTCCATACCCGACATCGGCGACATGTACTTAAAGAAGGACAATAGGAACGTTGGCATACTTCTAAGCACGGAATTTATCAATTAGCCGGCCCCATAAGACATAAGCTTGCCCTTCCAACAACTTAGTTTCTTATCAAATTGATCCTCTATGTACTTCCCTTCTTTGTTGGTTAGTTTTCGGTGATGAATTGAGATTCCCATGTACCTAAATGGAAGATACCCAACTCACAGCCAAACAACTGTCTATAAATTTTCTTTTCTTCCTTGGCGCGCCCAAAACATAACAGTTCACTCTTGTTGAAATTGATTTTCAAATCAAACAGTTGCTCGAAAAGACACGAAACCAGTTTCATATTCATAGCCTTTGTCAAATCATGTTCCATGAATATAACAACTCTTGTGTTGAGTGGTCTATCAATCTTCTTTGCATCGGAAGCTTAAGAAAGTCGTCGTAAAAGACTAGGACCCTAGGAGGATATTGGTTGATGTGGTTCGACTTTCTCCCAGGGTCCTAGTCTTTACTTCGATGATGTCGTTCGATTTGTTACTCATTGATGTACTATAACGTATTAGCGTATAAATCATTTAACCTACGATTCGAAGGAATTTCATAGGATTTGTGGAGGATTTAAACTTGGGATAGGAAAAATTCCTAAGGATTGATTTGCACATAGTTTGAACGAAAATATCTATCCACTCAAATCTCTTTGTATAACTTTTGTTTTTCTGTGGCATCATACACATATTGTTCAAATTGATGTGGTTTTCTAGTCCTATAGCATTTAAGAGAACATGACATTTTAATCATATGCTTTTTCTATTCCTGTATTTTGAGAACCCTGCGAACAAAGAGGGCCCCACAATTATGACTTCACGTGCTTTTCTAGTTCTATATAGGATTTAAATAGTTACAACTTTTTTGACCTCCCAAGTCTCAACTCATCTTTTTTTAGAAACTCAGGAGTCTCTCCGCAGCTCAGTTGAATATCAGCAAAACATCCTCATTGATTGAAAAAAGTTCACATGATTTTTGAAGGATTTTGATTTTTTCCCTTCATATTCCCGTGTTTTGAGAAACTACAAATCAGAGGCCCATAAATAGGTTCATGAAGAAAAACCAAAGCTACATGCCCATAAATAAGTCCACAAGCTCACGCAGGAGCATAGCTCATTATACAGACACATCGTTAGATGTTGCGTCAACTAACAGTCTACTCTCTCTGCATGGGCATAGTTTGCAAATCTGAGTTTGTTTTTGCGGGCTCCAAACCTGAGTTATGAGTGTAATTTTTGTATACTACTTTTGCACAACAACCGCTTCCCAATTTACATTTGGAATTTTGTCAATGATTGGATACACCTCGAAAACATTGATACCATCTTGTGGCACTCCAAAAATTACGTTAAAAATTGGTGGATCAATTTATCATATGCCAACACCCCTCATAGGAAAGTCATGGTCTCTCTCTCAAACAAGAGAAATGCCCATGTCTTCTGTCACAAGATCGTTCCACATCCAATCCTTCTAAGCTTAATTAAAGAGGAGGCCGTGCTTTGGGCCAAAGCGGGTGCTAAAAAGTTAGAAAAAATAATATTAAGAGAGTAACACTTTTGGTTGTAGGGTATCTTTGTAACAATAAACTTCTTAATTAATAGACGAGGCAAAGCTCACGCCTTTGTTTAAAGAAAAACAATAACAATAGCGACGATGACAATAATATTTCTCATACAAATTCAGTAGTACCAATTTGTGTTTGTCATAACCAAGAACTTGGATAGTGAAACTGCATCCCATGCTTCGAAACGGCAAAGCGGTAGCTGATAGCGAAAAAGTTTAGCTCCCAGGAGCACGCGTCCTTTTTTTGCGATGAAAAAGGAGATGCATCCACACAGCCGCGGTACACTCTACGCGACTATAATTTGCTAAGCGGTCAGCGACTCTATTTTGATCCTTATTTAATTTCTGGGGAATAAACCCCCCATCCCTCATCAATGCCTTAATTTCAGCTACGAGATGTCCATAGGCAGAACGAATCAATCCATCTCCTGTCAAACTCGATAACGCCACACTAGAATCAGATTAAACAATCACCGAAAAATTGGAGTGTTGTATAGCAAATGCCATCCCTTGCATAAGCGCATGTATCTCCACTTCCAATGCATCATTGCAATTGAAAATATATCAGTATGCTGCAAAAATAACTGATCCATCATGTCGCTGGAGAATCAACCCTACGGCTGCGGCGCCATAATCAACTGAAAAAGATCCATCAACTGATAGAGCAACGGAGTCTGTAGTAGGAGGTGGCCAATGCTTAGGAGCAGGATTAATTCTCGCTTGGGGCAAAGCCCAATCAGCAACCGGCATTTACACATGAGCAACGTTATTTTTAGACTTGCTGCTCTGTACGTATTTCGCAAAGCAAGGAGTACTTTGTCACTTTCCTAGGGCTTTTTTGGCTGTACTGCGAAATGTCCATCCCAACGGGGGCGGCTACAGAGCGTCGCTATCCACTCCCTCGTGATAACTGAGACCGACGACACGTACAGCTAGCTACTGTCGCGTGGCTGTCTATCACTATCAGATCAGCCGGGGCCTGACAGTGACACGATCCTGGCACCGGCCACCGCCGTGAGACTAAAAAGAAGCGGGGCGGGATACGGCGGACCGAGAAAGAAGCGCCAACGCCGAGCATGGCTACCACGGTCCTCGCCGTGACGGCTTCAGCAGCTCCAGCGCCGCCTTCGTTGGGGGCTGCGCGCTTCAGCCCGGTGAGTACTCCAGCCGAGCTCCTGTGGTTGGTGGCCGTCGTGCCTTTCGGCCTCCTTCCACCCTTGTGGCGCGCTTGACCTGCTTGATAAAATGCCTTTACCAAGTTGCTATGGTTATGGTGCTATGCTGGATTCTGTGACGATGGATGCGTCATGCGTCATTCCTACGGGCCAAGAGGGGTGGATGGAAGGGCAAGTGCTCCTGTCTCCTATCAGGATATTCGATGAAATGCGTGTGTGAGCACGTGATTCTTGTGGCTCGTTCTGGCGCCTGAGGCTGACGGAATGCTGAGGCCCATATTGCCTACAGATGATGCTTGCGTTCTATTTGTTCTGCATCTGGTTTAGTTACTGTCAGATGTACTAGTAGACATGGACACATTCAAGTGCTGATCAACTGCTGTTTGATGCTTCTGCGCGTAGGTTGCAGGACCTGCTGTCACTCTTAGAACGCAATGTTGGATTGCTGCCAAGATGAAGCTCCACAAGGCCCTGAGGAGGCATGGATCGCAAGTTCAGAGAAAGCTGGAAATTCAAGGGGTTGGTAAAATTCCTGACTGCTTCAAGGTTGCATCGCTGACTGGAAGGATAACTCGTCGGAATGTACAGCTTGCTGATGGTTGGTATTCGGAAACCACTTGCTATTTGCTACTTCAAGTATATCTATCAAAATTATGGGATTCCTGGCTTATCATTCCCGCAGTTTTACATGTGCATGGCACTAGTTTGCTTCATGCCTTTGAAAGTTATGTTCAGTTTGCATTATTTGTGAAATATGCTAGTCCCCAGATTTCACCATACTATCTTACTACTGTCATCACAAATTTCTCCGTGGTTATTTGCTTGCATCCAGATGCTTTCACACACACTGACACACATTATTTCTTCCTTTTATGTAGAAACTGGAGGTGAAACAGCAAATACAAGCTCTGTTATGTCAGATAACTCGATCGATGACAAAAGTTCAATGCATCTGGGACTCAACCACTCTGAAGCTGATCGTCCTGTACTAGAGGAAGGCGTTGTTCTGTTTGATAACTTTGATGACCAACCTGAAAGTATACCATCTCTTTGCATTGCTGTCATTGGAGCTACTGGCGAACTGGCAAGAAGTAAAGTCTTCCCAGCACTATTTGCTCTGTATTACAGTGGTTTTCTTCCTCAGGTATGAGCACAACATGTCATAACTTCTGCTTGCCTTCATTTTTATTCTTTTTTAGAACGATCTGTAGCAAACAAGCCTCGATCTTCAATCCTATATTTGTGATCAACCCGCTGAATCATCAATTTCTATTTAGGATTAGTTCCATATTTCCCATACATAGTTCGGCTTAGTGCCAATAGAGGTGGTGTTGTATATGTGAATAATGATGTAGAATAATCAGATTTTCGAGTCCTTATGGGAGTTTGAATCTAGTGACTGCCTGTCAGCTGTCTGTATTATCATTTCATCATGTCACGACTTCAATGCTTTATATTGCAGAATGTTGCCATATTTGGATATTCTAGAAAGACATTAGCAGACGAGGATTTAAGATCCATGATTGAAGCCAATTTGACCTGTCGGGTAGATCACCAGTACGTTTCTTTGGTAGCAGACCTTGACTCCAAGCTTCATGCTATTAAATTTAGGAAGTTTTCATCTGATATATATTTATAATATTGTTGTGCTGCAGTGAAAACTGTGAAGAAAAGTTGAATGAATTCCTTAAAAGGACATACTATGTCGATGCAGGACATGATAACAAAGATGGGATGGCGAAACTAAATTCGAAAATGGCACAGATAGAGGTGAGATTACATCATACTTCTGAAATTCTGTTGGATCGAATTCAAGTGCTATAATTGAACCTGGGCTTTGTATGTTAATTCCCAACTTCTCGTTTCAAAGGGCATTTGTGCAGCAAACCGGATATTCTACCTTGCTGTTCCCCAAGAGGCACTTCTTGATGTGGCATTGCCATTATCTGACAGTGCCCAAACTAAGCATGGCTGGAATAGGATAATTATTGAGAAACCATTTGGCTTCACTAGTTTGTCCTCACAACGGGTAACACAGTCTTTGCTGTCAAGATTTGAAGAGAAGCAAATCTACCGGTGACCATCTTGTATCCATGCAAGTTACAAGTCCTGTCACTAGTTTTTACTGCACCTTTCATTCCATTAAATCTTATTGCTAAACATTATATCACACAGAATTGATCATCTTTTGGGGAAGGATCTAATTGAAAATCTCACTGTCTTGAGATTTTCTAATTTGGTGTTTGAACCTTTATGGAGTAGGAAGTACATACGCAATGTGCAGGTACTTTTGAAACAAGCTCATTTCACCAATGTTTTTATTTTTACACACACACTGCTAATGTGCATGCATTGTTACAGGTCGTTTTTTCTGAAGAAACATCAGCAGAAACACAAGGGAGGTCAGTTAACATGAAGGCATTTCTCTTACGGAAAAAGAAACATCACTAAGTCATCATCGATAAAAGAATGCTGAAGCCCTTTAGGTTACATCATCATTAGGCACCATTTGTTTTGCACAGTCTAGATATGGCTATGCTGGTTTTACGTAAATTAGCACAAGTTCATCCTGCTGAGTAATTCTTAACAAAGGAAATTTAGTACTGCACCAGTTTTAATCCTGGTTTTATGCTGCATGATTAGCTTATAACTGGGTTGTGACCTTCAATGTAGTCTCTAATTTACTCAGGGTTTTTAATGAAAATTTAGTCCATTATTAGTGCTCCCATTTTACATTTATATTATCATTTAGTTCCTCCACCATGTCATTTCAGGTACTTTGGAAACTACGGGATAATCCGTGACATAGTGCACAGCCACATTCTTCAAACGATAGCACTATTTGCTATGGAACCACCTGTAAGTCTTGATGGGGAGGATATCCGCGATGAGAAGGTAACCGAGTAGAGCACTATAATTTTATACCAGAGGAAACCATGCACTTACCATCCTAGAAGTTAAAAAATGCTAATATCTGTTACAGGATTATGAAAACTATATATTATGCAGGTGAAGGTGCTCAGATCAATTCGAAAAGTGGACATTGAGGATGTCGTCCTTGGTCAACTCAAAGATGCCTCTGGTGACGTTGACCGATATACAAAATCAATGACACCTACCTACTTTGCTGCCGCCATGTACATTGACAATGCACGTTGGGATGGGGTACCTTTTTTGATCAAGACTGGAATGGGACTTATGGAGAATAGGTACTCTCGATGAGTTCCATAACTTTTACCATTAGATGTCTTAGCTGGTTTATCTCTTACTCTCAAAAGAAGTTAGTGTAAGATTTCAGTGACCTCATCATATCCTTTTGTTATAATGGAATCATCGTTACAGCTTCCATAAATATTTGAATTCCCGAAAGGTAGAAGTGCATAGTGTTTCCTATGCCTAGGTAACACTGTTGTGTCATACTCCCTCCTCCCCCCCGTCCGGAATTAGTTGACGCTCAAACGGATGTATCTGGACGTGTTTCAGTATTAGATGCATCTGTTTGAGTGTCAACTAATTCCGGATGATGGAAGTATTATTTTCAATAGCCCACCCTCCTCTGAGCACATTATTGAGATCTTTGAATGCTTATCATTTAAGGAAAAACAAAATATCACTTGCCTAATTGATCAAGTATAGCTGAAGATTCTTAATCCTTCATTTCCTTCAGAGCTGAGATTCGTATTCAATTTCATCATGTCCCTGGCAATATCTACCGTGAACGTTTTGGTCATGACATAGATCTCGACACAAATGAGCTGGTTTTACGTGACCTACCCGAAGAAGCCATTCTCCTGAAAGTCAACAATAAGGTCCCGGGTCTTGGGCTCCAGTTGGATGCTTCAGAGCTCAACCTACTTTACAGGGACAGGTATGGAGATCATCTCGTGATCTATTCTCTTTTTCTTTCCTTTTTTTTTGTGGTGGATCTTGTGATCTACTCCCTCCGTCCCAAAATTCTTGTCTCAGATTTGTCTAGATACGGACGGATACGGACGGAGGGAGTATTCAAGAGAGCTGGTACTGAATCATGATGCATGCTTTGCAGGTACGACGTTGAAGTTCCAGATTCATATGAGCATCTTCTTTTGGATGTTCTAGATGGCGATAGTCATCTCTTCATGCGCAGTGACGAATTAGCTGCTGCATGGAGCGTATTGGCACCTATACTCCATGAGATCGACCAGAAGAGTGTTGCTCCTGAGCTCTACGACGCTGGGGATAAAGGACCAATTAATGCTTACTATCTCGCTGCTAAACATGGAGTCCGATGGGATGATGGCTGCTGAGATGATACTTGGGAGCTGCTCAATGTATTTCGCTTCCTTCTCCGTGTGTAGCAAAATCTGTTCGGTGAACTAAAACAAGACATTGAGAAAAAAAAGGTATTTCTTGCTTGTTGATTCAAACCCTTCGAAGGTGGATCAAAAGGTACTATTACCCACCAAGCCGATATGTTGCACCCGACAATGAGGATGTAGTAGTGCATTGAGCGAATCGTGTGGGGTGACTTGTGTAAATTGGACCTTAGTATGTGCTAATAGTTGCAAACATCTTATGGAAATGTCTCGGTGCCATGTTAAAGGGAAACGCTTATAGCCGGTCGACCGGCTGAGTTTCCGCCGGTCGCACCGTTCACTCTGCCTTATCTTATCTCTCCATTACCTTATCTCTCCAGGAACGACCAGAGCCACTCCTTTTTCTCCTCGCCCATGGACGCATCTCGTCTGCGAGCTCCGCTTTTCCCTTTTCTCGTCTTCCCCTCTTCTTCCATGCGTCCCCCGCTCCCCCCACCGGCGGCAGGCTGTGCTGGCCGGCCATGGCAGCTCGTCGGCCAATCGCCGCACACAGAATCCACCTCACTTTTTCCACCCTCAGGGGTTCATCAAGCTCC